>NW_028127374.1:0-50923 GCF_965231255.1 Vanellus vanellus
TTTCCGCGTTGTTTGGAGCAAAAAAAGACAAACGTCCAGCTTTTGCTGCCACAGCAAAGGTGCCAGCGGGGAAAAGTGATGCTGGTCCTCACTGCCTCCTGGAACCCCTTCCAATGCCCCACACAATTTGGCCCTCTCTGCTTTCCTGCGGACTCTATCCTCAAAAGCACCTGTTTTCACTTTCGGCGCCCTCCTGAGCAAAAAAGACAAACGTCCAGCTTTTGCTGCCACAGCAAAGGTGCCAGCGGGGAAAAGTGATGCTGGTCCTCACTGCCTCCTGGAACCCCTTCAAATGCCCCACACAATTTGGCCCTCTCTGCTTTCCTGCGGACTCCATCCTCAAAAGCACCTTTTTTCGCTTTCGGCGCTGTTTGGAGCAAAAAAGACAAACGTCCAGCTTTTGCTGCCACAGCAAAGGTGCCAGCGGGGAAAAGTGATGCTGGTCCTCACTGCCTCCTGGAACCCCTTCAAATGCCCCACACAATTTGGCCCTCTCTGCTTTCCTGCGGACTCCATCCTCAAAAGCACCTTTTTTCACTTTCGGCGCCCTCCGGAGCAAAAAAGACAAACGTCCAGCTTTTGCTGCCACAGCAAAGGTGCCAGCGGGGAAAAGTGATGCTGGTCCTCACTGCCTCCTGGAACCCCTTCAAATGCCCCACACAATTTGGCCCTCTCTGCTTTCCTGCGGACTCTATCCTCAAAAGCACCTGTTTTCACTTTCGGCGCCCTCCGGAGCAAAAAAGACAAACGTCCAGCTTTTGCTGCCACAGCAAAGGTGCCAGCGGGAAAAGTGATGCTGGTCCTCACTGCCTCCTGGAACCCCTTCAAATGCCCCAGACAATTTGGCCTCTCTGCTTTCCTGTGGACTCCATCCTGAAAAGCACCGTTTTTCATTTTTGGCGCTGTTTGGAGCAAAAAAGACAAACGTCCAGCTTTTGCTGCCACAGCAAAGGTGCCAGCGGGGAAAAGTGATGCTGGTCCTCACTGCCTCCTGGAACCCCTTCAAATGCCCCACACAATTTGGCCCTCTCTGCTTTCCTGCGGACTCCATCCTCAAAAGCACCTTTTTTCGCTTTCGGCGCTGTTTGGAGCAAAAAAGACAAACGTCCAGCTTTTGCTGCCACAGCAAAGGTGCCAGCGGGGAAAAGTGATGCTGGTCCTCACTGCCTCCTGGAACCCCTTCAAATGCCCCAGACAATTTGGCCCTCTCTGCTTTCCTGCGGACTCCATCCTCAAAAGCACCTTTTTTCACTCTCGGCAGCTTCCGGAGCAAAAAAGACAAACGTCCAGCTTTTGCTGCCACAGCAAAGGTGCCAGCGGGGAAAAGTGATGCTGGTCCTCACTGCCTCCTGGAACCCCTTCAAATGCCCCACACAATTTGGCCCTCTCTGCTTTCCTGCGGACTCCATCCTCAAAAGCACCTTTTTTCACTTTCGGCGCACTCCGGAGCAAAAAAGACAAATGTCCAGCTTTTGCTGCCACAGCAAAGGTGCCAGCGGGGAAAAGTGATGCTGGTCCTCACTGCCTCCTGGAACCCCTTCAACTGCCCCACACAATTTGGCCCTCTCTGCTTTCCTGCGGACTCTATCCTCAAAAGCACCTGTTTTCACTTTCGGCGCCCTCCTGAGCAAAAAAGACAAACGTCCAGCTTTTGCTGCCACAGCAAAGGTGCCAGCGGGGAAAAGTGATGCTGGTCCTCACTGCCTCCTGGAACCCCTTCAAATGCCCCAGACAATTTGGCCCTCTCTGCTTTCCTGCGGACTCCATCCTCAAAAGCACCTTTTTTCGCTTTCGGCGCTGTTTGGAGCAAAAAAGAAAAACGTCCAGCTTTTGCTGCCACAGCAAAGGTGCCAGCGGGGAAAAGTGATGCTGGTCCTCACTGCCTCCTGGAACCCCTTCAAATGCCCCACACAATTTGGCCCTCTCTGCTTTCCTGCGGACTCCATCCTCAAAAGCACCTTTTTTCACTCTCGGCAGCTTCCGGAGCAAAAAAGACAAACGTCCAGCTTTTGCTGCCACAGCAAAGGTGCCAGCGGGGAAAAGTGATGCTGGTCCTCACTGCCTCCTGGAACCCCTTCAAATGCCCCAGACAATTTGGCCCTCTCTGCTTTCCTGCGGACTCTATCCTCAAAAGCACCGTTTTTCACTTTCGGCGGTGTTTGGAGCAAAAAAGACAAACGTCCAGCTTTTGCTGCCACAGCAAAGGTGCCAGCGGGGAAAAGTGATGCTGGTCCTCACTGCCTCCTGGAACCCCTTCAACTGCCCCAGACAATTTGGCCCTCTCTGCTTTCCTGCGGACTCTATCCTCAAAAGCACCGTTTTTCACTTTCCGCGCTGTTTGGAGCAAAAAAGACAAACGTCCAGCTTTTGCTGCCACAGCAAAGGTGCCAGCGGGGAAAAGTGATGCTGGTCCTCACTGCCTCCTGGAACCCCTTCAACTGCCCCAGACAATTTGGCCCTCTCTGCTTTCCTGCGGACTCCATCCTCAAAAGCACCGTTTTTCATTTTCCGCGCTGTTTGGAGCAAAAAAGACAAACGTCCAGCTTTTGCTGCCACAGCAAAGGTGCCAGTGGGGAAAAGTGATGCTGGTCCTCACTGCCTCCTGGAACCCCTTCAAATGCCCCAGACAATTTGGCCCTCTCTGCTTTCCTGCGGACTCCATCCTCAAAAGCACCTTTTTTCACTTTCCGCGCTGTTTGGAGCCAAAAAGACAAACGTCCAGCTTTTGCTGCCACAGCAAAGGTGCCAGCGGGGAAAAGTGATGCTGGTCCTCACTGCCTCCTGGAACCCCTTCAAATGCCCCACACAATTTGGCCCTCTCTGCTTTCCTGCGCACTCCATCCTCAAAAGCACCTTTTTTCACTTTCGGCGCCCTCCGGAGCAAAAAAGACAAACGTCCAGCTTTTGCTGCCACAGCAAAGGTGCCAGCGGGGAAAAGTGATGCTGGTCCTCACTGCCTCCTGGAACCCCTTCAACTGCCCCAGACAATTTGGCCCTCTCTGCTTTCCTGCGGACTCTATCCTCAAAAGCACCGTTTTTCACTTTCGGCGGTGTTTGGAGCAAAAAAGACAAACGTCCAGCTTTTGCTGGCACAGCAAAGGTGCCAGCGGGGAAAAGTGATGCTGGTCCTCACTGCCTCCTGGAACCCCTTCAACTGCCCCAGACAATTTGGCCCTCTCTGCTTTCCTGCGGACTCCATCCTCAAAACCACCTTTTTTCAATTTCCGCGCTGTTTGGAGCAAAAAAGACAAACGTCCAGCTTTTGCTGCCACAGCAAAGGTGCCAGCGGGGAAAAGTGATGCTGGTCCTCACTGCCTCCTGGAACCCCTTCAAATGCCCCACACAATTTGGCCCTCTCTGCTTTCCTGCGGACTCCATCCTCAAAAGCACCTTTTTTCACTTTCGGCGTTGTTTGGAGCAAAAAAGACAAACGTCCAGCTTTTGCTGCCACAGCAAAGGTGCCAGCGGGGAAAAGTGATGCTGGTCCTCACTGCCTTCTGGAACCCCTTCAAATGACCCAGACAATTTGACCCTCTCTGGTTTCCTGCGGACTCCATCCTCAAAAGCACCTTTTTTCGCTTTCGGCGGCGTTTGGAGCAAAAAAGACAAACGTCCAGCTTTTGCTGCCACAGCAAAGGTGCCAGCGGGGAAAAGTGATGCTGGTCCTCACTGCCTCCTGGAACCCCTTCAAATGACCCAGAAAATTTGGCCCTCTCTGCTTTCCTGCCGACTCTATCCTGAAAAGCACCGTTTATCACTTTCGGCGCCCTCTGGAGCAAAAAAGACAAACGTCCAGCTTTTGCTGCCACAGCAAAGGTGCCAGCGGGGAAAAGTGATGCTGGTCCTCACTGCCTCCTGGAACCCCTTCAAATGCCCCACACAATTTGGCCCTCTCTGCTTTCCTGCGGACTCTATCCTCAAAAGCAACTTTTTTCGCTTTCGGCGCTGTTTGGAGCAAAAAAGACAAACGTCCAGCTTTTGCTGCCACAGCAAAGGTGCCAGCGGGGAAAAGTGATGCTGGTCCTCACTGCCTCCTGGAACCCCTTCAAATGCCCCAGACAATTTGGCCCTCTCTGCTTTCCTGCGGACTCCATCCTCAAAAGAACCGTTTTTCACTTTCGGCGCTGTTTGGAGCAAAAAGGACAAACGTCCAACTTTTGCTGCCACAGCAAAGGTGCCAGCGGGGAAAAGTGATGCTGGTCCTCACTGCCTCCTGGAACCCCTTCAAATGCCCCAGACAATTTGGCCCTCTCTGCTTTCCTGCGGACTCCATCCTCAAAAGCACCTTTTTTCACTTTCGGCACCCTCCGGAGCAAAAAAGACAAACGTCCAGCTTTTGCTGCCACAGCAAAGGTGCCAGCGGGGAAAAGTGATGCTGGTCCTCACTGCCTCCTGGAACCCCTTCAAATGCCCCACACAATTTGGCCCTCTCTGCTTTCCTGCGGACTCCATCCTCAAAAGCACCTTTTTTCGCTTTCGGCGCTCTTTGGAGCAACAAAGACAAACGTCCAGCTTTTGCTGCCACAGCAAAGGTGCCAGCGGGGAAAAGTGATGCTGGTCCTCACTGCCTCCTGGAACCCCTTCAAATGCCCCAGACAATTTGGCCCTCTCTGCTTTCCTGCGGACTCTATCCTCAAAAGCACCGTTTTTCATTTTCGCCGCTGTTTGGAGCAAAAAAGACAAACGTCCAGCTTTTGCTGCCACAGCAAAGGTGCCAGTGGGGAAAAGTGATGCTGGTCCTCACTGCCTCCTGGAACCCCTTCAAATGCCCCACACAATTTGGCCCTCTCTGCTTTCCTGCGGACTCCATCCTCAAAAGCACCTTTTTTCACTCTCGCTAGCCTCCGGAGCAAAAAAGACAAACGTCCAGCTTTTGCTGCCATAGCAAAGGTGCCAGCGGGGAAAAGTGATGCTGGTCCTCACTGCCTCCTGGAACCCCTTCAAATGCCCCAGACAATTTGGCCCTCTCTGCTTTCCTGCGGACTCTATCCTCAAAAGCACCGTTTTTCACTTTCGGCGGTGTTTGGAGCAAAAAAGACAAACGTCCAGCTTTTGCTGCCACAGCAAAGGTGCCAGCGGGGAAAAGTGATGCTGGTCCTCACTGCCTTCTGGAACCCCTTCAAATGACCCAGACAATTTGGCCCTCTCTGGTTTCCTGCGGACTCCATCCTCAAAAGCACCTTTTTTCGCTTTCGGCGGCGTTTGGAGCAAAAAAGACAAACGTCCAGCTTTTGCTGCCACAGCAAAGGTGCCAGCGGGGAAAAGTGATGCTGGTCCTCACTGCCTCCTGGAACCCCTTCAAATGACCCAGAAAATTTGGCCCTCTCTGCTTTCCTGCCGACTCTATCCTGAAAAGCACCGTTTATCACTTTCGGCGCCCTCCGGAGCAAAAAAGACAAACGTCCAGCTTTTGCTGCCACAGCAAAGGTGCCAGCGGGGAAAAGTGATGCTGGTCCTCACTGCCTCCTGGAACCCCTTCAAATGCCCCACACAATTTGGCCCTCTCTGCTTTCCTGCGGACTCTATCCTCAAAAGCACCTTTTTTCGCTTTCGGCGCTGTTTGGAGCAAAAAAGACAAACGTCCAGCTTTTGCTGCCACAGCAAAGGTGCCAGCGGGGAAAAGTGATGCTGGTCCTCACTGCCTCCTGGAACCCCTTCAAATGCCCCACACAATTTGGCCCTCTCTACTTTCCTGCGGACTCCATCCTCAAAAGAACCGTTTTTCACTTTCGGCGCTGTTTGGAGCAAAAAGGACAAACGTCCAACTTTTGCTGCCACAGCAAAGGTGCCAGCGGGGAAAAGTGATGCTGGTCCTCACTGCCTCCTGGAACCCCTTCAAATGCCCCAGACAATTTGGCCCTCTCTGCTTTCCTGCGGACTCCATCCTCAAAAGCACCTTTTTTCACTTTCGGTGCTGTTTGGAGCAAAAAAGACAAACGTCCAGCTTTTGCTGCCACAGCAAAGGTGCCAGCGGGGAAAAGTGATGCTGGTCCTCACTGCCTCCTGGAACCCCTTCAAATGCCCCACACAATTTGGCCCTCTCTGCTTTCCTGCGGACTCCATCCTCAAAAGCACCTTTTTTCGCTTTCGGCGCTCTTTGGAGCAACAAAGACAAACGTCCAGCTTTTGCTGCCACAGCAAAGGTGCCAGCGGGGAAAAGTGATGCTGGTCCTCACTGCCTCCTGGAACCCCTTCAAATGCCCCACACAATTTGGCCCTCTCTGCTTTCCTGCGGACTCTATCCTCAAAAGCACCTTTTTTCACTTTCGGCGCTGTTTGGAGCAAAAAAGACAAACGTCCAGCTTTTGCTGCCACAGCAAAGGTGCCAGTGGGGAAAAGTGATGCTGGTCCTCACTGCCTCCTGGAACCCCTTCAAATGCCCCACACAATTTGGCCCTCTCTGCTTTCCTGCGGACTCCATCCTCAAAAGCACCTTTTTTCACTCTCGCTAGCCTCAGGAGCAAAAAAGACAAACGTCCAGCTTTTGCTGCCACAGCAAAGGTGCCAGCGGGGAAAAGTGATGCTGGTCCTCACTGCCTCCTGGAACCCCTTCAACTGCCCCACACAATTTGGCCCTCTCTGCTTTCCTGCGGACTCTATCCTCAAAAGCACCGTTTTTCACTTTCGGCGGTGTTTGGAGCAAAAAAGACAAACGTCCAGCTTTTGCTGCCACAGCAAAGGTGCCAGCGGGGAAAAGTGATGCTGGTCCTCACTGCCTCCTGGAACCCCTTCAAATGCCCCAGACAATTTGGCCCTCTCTGCTTTCCTGCGGACTCCATCCTCAAAAGCACCGTTTTTCACTTTCGGCGCTGTTTGGAGCAAAAAAGACAAACGTCCAGCTTTTGCTGCCACAGCAAAGGTGCCAGCGGGGAAAAGTGATGCTGGTCCTCACTGCCTCCTGGAACCCCTTCAAATGCCCCACACAATTTGGCCCTCTCTGCTTTCCTGCGGACTCCATCCTCAAAAGCACCTTTTTTCAATTTCGGCGCTGTTTGGAGCAAAAAAGACAAACGTCCAGCTTTTGCTGCCACAGCAAAGGTGCCAGCGGGGAAAAGTGATGCTGGTCCTCACTGCCTCCTGGAACCCCTTCAAATGCCCCACACAATTTGGCCCTCTCTGCTTTCCTGCGGACTCTATCCTCAAAAGCACCTGTTTTCACTTTCGGCGCCCTCCTGAGCAAAAAAGACAAACGTCCAGCTTTTGCTGCCACAGCAAAGGTGCCAGCGGGGAAAAGTGATGCTGGTCCTCACTGCCTCCTGGAACCCCTTCAAATGCCCCACACAATTTGGCCCTCTCTACTTTCCTGCGAACTCCATCCTCAAAAGCACCTTTTTTCACTCTCGGCAGCTTCCAGAGCAAAAAAGACAAACATCCAGCTTTTGCTGCCACAGCAAAGGTGCCAGCGGGGAAAAGTGATGCTGGTCCTCACTGCCTCCTGGAACCCCTTCAAATGCCCCACACAATTTGGCCCTCTCTGCTTTCCTGCGGACTCTATCCTCAAAAGCACCGTTTTTCACTTTCCGCGTTGTTTGGAGCAAAAAAGACAAACGTCCAGCTTTTGCTGCCACAGCAAAGGTGCCAGCGGGGAAAAGTGATGCTGGTCCTCACTGCCTCCTGGAACCCCTTCAAATGCCTCAGACAATTTGGCCCTCTCTGCTTTCCTGCGGACTCCATCCTCAAAAGCACCTTTTTTCACTTTCGGCGCCCTCCGGAGCAAAAAAGACAAACGTCCAGCTTTTGCTGCCACAGCAAAGGTGCCAGCGGGGAAAAGTGATGCTGGTCCTCACTGCCTCCTGGAACCCCTTCAAATGCCCCACACAATTTGGCCCTCTCTGCTTTCCTGCGGACTCTATCCTCAAAAGCACCTGTTTTCACTTTCGGCGCCCTCCGGAGCAAAAAAGACAAACGTCCAGCTTTTGCTGCCACAGCAAAGGTGCCAGCGGGGAAAAGTGATGCTGGTCCTCACTGCCTCCTGGAACCCCTTCAAATGCCCCAGACAATTTGGCCCTCTCTGCTTTCCTGTGGACTCCATCCTGAAAAGCACCGTTTTTCATTTTTGGCGCTGTTTGGAGCAAAAAAGACAAACGTCCAGCTTTTGCTGCCACAGCAAAGGTGCCAGCGGGGAAAAGTGATGCTGGTCCTCACTGCCTCCTGGAACCCCTTCAAATGCCCCAGACAATTTGGCCCTCTCTGCTTTCCTGCGGACTCTATCCTCAAAAGCACCGTTTTTCACTTTCGGCGGTGTTTGGAGCAAAAAAGACAAACGTCCAGCTTTTGCTGCCACAGCAAAGGTGCCAGCGGGGAAAAGTGATGCTGGTCCTCACTGCCTCCTGGAACCCCTTCAAATGCCCCAGACAATTTGGCCCTCTCTGCTTTCCTGCGGACTCCATCCTCAAAAGCACCATTTTTCACTTTCCGCGTTGTTTGGAGCAAAAAAGACAAACGTCCAGCTTTTGCTGCCACAGCAAAGGTGCCAGCGGGGAAAAGTGATGCTGGTCCTCACTGCCTCCTGGAACCCCTTCAAATGCACCACACAATTTGGCCCTCTCTGCTTTCCTGCGGACTCCATCCTCAAAAGCACCTGTTTTCACTTTCGGCGCCCTCCTGAGCAAAAAAGACAAACGTCCAGCTTTTGCTGCCACAGCAAAGGTGCCAGCGGGGAAAAGTGATGCTGGTCCTCACTGCCTCCTGGAACCCCTTCAAATGCACCACACAATTTGGCCCTCTCTGCTTTCCTGCGGACTCCATCCTCAAAAGCACCTTTTTTCGCTTTCGGCGGTTTTTGGAGCAAAAAAGACAAACGTCCAGCTTTTGCTGCCACAGCAAAGGTGCCAGCGGGGAAAAGTGATGCTGGTCCTCACTGCCTCCTGGAACCCCTTCAAATGCCCCACACAATTTGGCCCTCTCTGCTTTCCTGCGAACTCTATCCTCAAAAGCACCTTTTTTCACTCTCGGCAGCTTTTGGAGCAAAAAAGACAAACGTCCAGCTTTTGCTGCCACAGCAAAGGTGCCAGCGGGGAAAAGTGATGCTGGTCCTCACTGCCTCCTGGAACCCCTTCAAATGCCCCAGACAATTTGGCCCTCTCTGCTTTCCTGCGGACTCTATCCTCAAAAGCACCGTTTTTCACTTTCGGCGGTGTTTGGAGCAAAAAAGACAAACGTCCAGCTTTTGCTGCCACAGCAAAGGTGCCAGCGGGGAAAGGTGATGCTGGTCCTCACTGCCTCCTGGAACCCCTTCAACTGCCCCAGACAATTTGGCCCTCTCTGCTTTCCTGCGGACTCTATCCTCAAAAGCACCGTTTTTCACTTTCGGCGCTGTTTGGAGCAAAAAAGACAAACGTCCAGCTTTTGCTGCCACAGCAAAGGTGCCAGCGGGGAAAAGTGATGCTGGTCCTCACTGCCTCCTGGAACCCCTTCAAATGCCCCAGACAATTTGGCCCTCTCTGCTTTCCTGCGGACTCCATCCTCAAAAGCACCGTTTTTCACTTTCCGCGCTGTTTGGAGCAAAAAAGACAAACGTCCAGCTTTTGCTGCCACAGCAAAGGTGCCAGCGGGGAAAAGTGATGCTGGTCCTCACTGCCTCCTGGAACCCCTTCAAATGCCCCAGACAATTTGGCCCTCTCTGCTTTCCTGCGCACTCC
Source organism: Vanellus vanellus (assembly GCF_965231255.1). Taxonomy (NCBI): domain Eukaryota; kingdom Metazoa; phylum Chordata; class Aves; order Charadriiformes; family Charadriidae; genus Vanellus; species Vanellus vanellus. The sequence goes on from NW_028127374.1 coordinate 9,642, forward strand.
GTCCTCAAAAGCACCTTTTTTCACTTTCAGCGCCCTCCGGAGCAAAAAAGAGAAACGTCCAGCTTTTGCTGCCACAGCAAAGGTGCCAGCGGGGAAAAGTGATGCTGGTCCTCACTGCCTCCTGGAACCCCTTCAAATGCCCCACACAATTTGGCCCTCTCTACTTTCCTGCGGACTCCATCCTCAAAAGAACCGTTTTTCACTTTCGGCGCTGTTTGGAGCAAAAAGGACAAACGTCCAACTTTTGCTGCCACAGCAAAGGTGCCAGCGGGGAAAAGTGATGCTGGTCCTCACTGCCTCCTGGAACCCCTTCAAATGCCCCAGACAATTTGGCCCTCTCTGCTTTCCTGCGGACTCCATCCTCAAAAGCACCTTTTTTCACTTTCGGTGCTGTTTGGAGCAAAAAAGACAAACGTCCAGCTTTTGCTGCCACAGCAAAGGTGCCAGCGGGGAAAAGTGATGCTGGTCCTCACTGCCTCCTGGAACCCCTTCAAATGCCCCACACAATTTGGCCCTCTCTGCTTTCCTGCGGACTCCATCCTCAAAAGCACCTTTTTTCGCTTTCGGCGCTCTTTGGAGCAACAAAGACAAACGTCCAGCTTTTGCTGCCACAGCAAAGGTGCCAGCGGGGAAAAGTGATGCTGGTCCTCACTGCCTCCTGGAACCCCTTCAAATGCCCCACACAATTTGGCCCTCTCTGCTTTCCTGCGGACTCTATCCTCAAAAGCACCTTTTTTCACTTTCGGCGCTGTTTGGAGCAAAAAAGACAAACGTCCAGCTTTTGCTGCCACAGCAAAGGTGCCAGTGGGGAAAAGTGATGCTGGTCCTCACTGCCTCCTGGAACCCCTTCAAATGCCCCACACAATTTGGCCCTCTCTGCTTTCCTGCGGACTCCATCCTCAAAAGCACCTTTTTTCACTCTCGCTAGCCTCAGGAGCAAAAAAGACAAACGTCCAGCTTTTGCTGCCACAGCAAAGGTGCCAGCGGGGAAAAGTGATGCTGGTCCTCACTGCCTCCTGGAACCCCTTCAACTGCCCCACACAATTTGGCCCTCTCTGCTTTCCTGCGGACTCTATCCTCAAAAGCACCGTTTTTCACTTTCGGCGGTGTTTGGAGCAAAAAAGACAAACGTCCAGCTTTTGCTGCCACAGCAAAGGTGCCAGCGGGGAAAAGTGATGCTGGTCCTCACTGCCTCCTGGAACCCCTTCAAATGCCCCAGACAATTTGGCCCTCTCTGCTTTCCTGCGGACTCCATCCTCAAAAGCACCGTTTTTCACTTTCGGCGCTGTTTGGAGCAAAAAAGACAAACGTCCAGCTTTTGCTGCCACAGCAAAGGTGCCAGCGGGGAAAAGTGATGCTGGTCCTCACTGCCTCCTGGAACCCCTTCAAATGCCCCACACAATTTGGCCCTCTCTGCTTTCCTGCGGACTCCATCCTCAAAAGCACCTTTTTTCAATTTCGGCGCTGTTTGGAGCAAAAAAGACAAACGTCCAGCTTTTGCTGCCACAGCAAAGGTGCCAGCGGGGAAAAGTGATGCTGGTCCTCACTGCCTCCTGGAACCCCTTCAAATGCCCCACACAATTTGGCCCTCTCTGCTTTCCTGCGGACTCTATCCTCAAAAGCACCTGTTTTCACTTTCGGCGCCCTCCTGAGCAAAAAAGACAAACGTCCAGCTTTTGCTGCCACAGCAAAGGTGCCAGCGGGGAAAAGTGATGCTGGTCCTCACTGCCTCCTGGAACCCCTTCAAATGCCCCACACAATTTGGCCCTCTCTACTTTCCTGCGAACTCCATCCTCAAAAGCACCTTTTTTCACTCTCGGCAGCTTCCAGAGCAAAAAAGACAAACATCCAGCTTTTGCTGCCACAGCAAAGGTGCCAGCGGGGAAAAGTGATGCTGGTCCTCACTGCCTCCTGGAACCCCTTCAAATGCCCCACACAATTTGGCCCTCTCTGCTTTCCTGCGGACTCTATCCTCAAAAGCACCGTTTTTCACTTTCCGCGTTGTTTGGAGCAAAAAAGACAAACGTCCAGCTTTTGCTGCCACAGCAAAGGTGCCAGCGGGGAAAAGTGATGCTGGTCCTCACTGCCTCCTGGAACCCCTTCAAATGCCTCAGACAATTTGGCCCTCTCTGCTTTCCTGCGGACTCCATCCTCAAAAGCACCTTTTTTCACTTTCGGCGCCCTCCGGAGCAAAAAAGACAAACGTCCAGCTTTTGCTGCCACAGCAAAGGTGCCAGCGGGGAAAAGTGATGCTGGTCCTCACTGCCTCCTGGAACCCCTTCAAATGCCCCACACAATTTGGCCCTCTCTGCTTTCCTGCGGACTCTATCCTCAAAAGCACCTGTTTTCACTTTCGGCGCCCTCCGGAGCAAAAAAGACAAACGTCCAGCTTTTGCTGCCACAGCAAAGGTGCCAGCGGGGAAAAGTGATGCTGGTCCTCACTGCCTCCTGGAACCCCTTCAAATGCCCCAGACAATTTGGCCCTCTCTGCTTTCCTGTGGACTCCATCCTGAAAAGCACCGTTTTTCATTTTTGGCGCTGTTTGGAGCAAAAAAGACAAACGTCCAGCTTTTGCTGCCACAGCAAAGGTGCCAGCGGGGAAAAGTGATGCTGGTCCTCACTGCCTCCTGGAACCCCTTCAAATGCCCCAGACAATTTGGCCCTCTCTGCTTTCCTGCGGACTCTATCCTCAAAAGCACCGTTTTTCACTTTCGGCGGTGTTTGGAGCAAAAAAGACAAACGTCCAGCTTTTGCTGCCACAGCAAAGGTGCCAGCGGGGAAAAGTGATGCTGGTCCTCACTGCCTCCTGGAACCCCTTCAAATGCCCCAGACAATTTGGCCCTCTCTGCTTTCCTGCGGACTCCATCCTCAAAAGCACCATTTTTCACTTTCCGCGTTGTTTGGAGCAAAAAAGACAAACGTCCAGCTTTTGCTGCCACAGCAAAGGTGCCAGCGGGGAAAAGTGATGCTGGTCCTCACTGCCTCCTGGAACCCCTTCAAATGCACCACACAATTTGGCCCTCTCTGCTTTCCTGCGGACTCCATCCTCAAAAGCACCTGTTTTCACTTTCGGCGCCCTCCTGAGCAAAAAAGACAAACGTCCAGCTTTTGCTGCCACAGCAAAGGTGCCAGCGGGGAAAAGTGATGCTGGTCCTCACTGCCTCCTGGAACCCCTTCAAATGCACCACACAATTTGGCCCTCTCTGCTTTCCTGCGGACTCCATCCTCAAAAGCACCTTTTTTCGCTTTCGGCGGTTTTTGGAGCAAAAAAGACAAACGTCCAGCTTTTGCTGCCACAGCAAAGGTGCCAGCGGGGAAAAGTGATGCTGGTCCTCACTGCCTCCTGGAACCCCTTCAAATGCCCCACACAATTTGGCCCTCTCTGCTTTCCTGCGAACTCTATCCTCAAAAGCACCTTTTTTCACTCTCGGCAGCTTTTGGAGCAAAAAAGACAAACGTCCAGCTTTTGCTGCCACAGCAAAGGTGCCAGCGGGGAAAAGTGATGCTGGTCCTCACTGCCTCCTGGAACCCCTTCAAATGCCCCAGACAATTTGGCCCTCTCTGCTTTCCTGCGGACTCTATCCTCAAAAGCACCGTTTTTCACTTTCGGCGGTGTTTGGAGCAAAAAAGACAAACGTCCAGCTTTTGCTGCCACAGCAAAGGTGCCAGCGGGGAAAGGTGATGCTGGTCCTCACTGCCTCCTGGAACCCCTTCAACTGCCCCAGACAATTTGGCCCTCTCTGCTTTCCTGCGGACTCTATCCTCAAAAGCACCGTTTTTCACTTTCGGCGCTGTTTGGAGCAAAAAAGACAAACGTCCAGCTTTTGCTGCCACAGCAAAGGTGCCAGCGGGGAAAAGTGATGCTGGTCCTCACTGCCTCCTGGAACCCCTTCAAATGCCCCAGACAATTTGGCCCTCTCTGCTTTCCTGCGGACTCCATCCTCAAAAGCACCGTTTTTCACTTTCCGCGCTGTTTGGAGCAAAAAAGACAAACGTCCAGCTTTTGCTGCCACAGCAAAGGTGCCAGCGGGGAAAAGTGATGCTGGTCCTCACTGCCTCCTGGAACCCCTTCAAATGCCCCAGACAATTTGGCCCTCTCTGCTTTCCTGCGCACTCCGTCCTCAAAAGCACCTTTTTTCACTTTCAGCGCCCTCCGGAGCAAAAAAGACAAACGTCCAGCTTTTGCTGCCACAGCAAAGGTGCCAGCGGGGAAAAGTGATGCTGGTCCTCACTGCCTCCTGGAACCCCTTCAAATGCCCCACACAATTTGGCCCTCTCTGCTTTCCTGCGGACTCTATCCTCAAAAGCACCTGTTTTCACTTTCGGCGCCCTCCGGAGCAAAAAAGACAAACGTCCAGCTTTTGCTGCCACAGCAAAGGTGCCAGCGGGGAAAAGTGATGCTGGTCCTCACTGCCTCCTGGAACCCCTTCAAATGCCCCAGAAAATTTGGCCCTCTCTGCTTTCCTGCGTACTCCATCCTCAAAAGCACCTTTTTTCGTTTTCGGCGCTGTTTGGAGCAAAAAAGACAAACGTCCAGCTTTTGCTGCCACAGCAAAGGTGCCAGCGGGGAAAAGTGATGCTGGTCCTCACTGCCTCCTGGAACCCCTTCAAATGCCCCACACAATTTGGCCCTCTCTGCTTTCCTGCGAACTCCATCCTCAAAAGCACCTTTTTTCACTCTCGGCAGCTTCCGGAGCAAAAAAGACAAACGTCCAGCTTTTGCTGCCACAGCAAAGGTGCCAGCGGGGAAAAGTGATGCTGGTCCTCACTGCCTCCTGGAACCCCTTCAAATGCACCACACAATTTGGCCCTCTCTGCTTTCCTGCGGACTCTATCCTCAAAAGCACCTTTTTTCACTTTCGGTGCCCTCTGGAGCAAAAAAGACAAACGTCCAGCTTTTGCTGCCACAGCAAAGGTGCCAGCGGGGAAAAGTGATGCTGGTCCTCACTGCCTCCTGGAACCCCTTCAAATGCCCCAGACAATTTGGCCCTCTCTGCTTTCCTGCGGACTCCATCCTCAAAAGCACCTTTTTTCACTTTCGGCGCTGTTTGGAGCAAAAAAGACAAACGTCCAGCTTTTGCTGCCACAGCAAAGGTGCCAGCGGGGAAAAGTGATGCTGGTCCTCACTGCCTCCTGGAACCCCTTCAAATGCCCCACACAATTTGGCCCTCTCTGCTTTCCTGCGGACTCTATCCTCAAAAGCACCTTTTTTCACTTTCGGCGCTGTTTGGAGCAAAAAAGACAAACGTCCAGCTTTTGCTGCCACAGCAAAGGTGCCAGCGGGGAAAAGTGATGCTGGTCCTCACTGCCTCCTGGAACCCCTTCAAATGCCCCAGACAATTTGGCCCTCTCTGCTTTCCTGCGGACTCCATCCTCAAAAGCACCTTTTTTCACTTTCCGCGGTGTTTGGAGCAAAAAAGACAAACGTCCAGCTTTTGCTGCCACAGCAAAGGTGCCAGCGGGGAAAAGTGATGCTGGTCCTCACTGCCTCCTGGAACCCCTTCAAATGACCCAGACAATTTGGCCCTCTCTGCTTTCCTGCGGACTCTATCCTCAAAAGCACCGTTTTTCACTTTCGGCGGTGTTTGGAGCAAAAAAGACAAACGTCCAGCTTTTGCTGCCACAGCAAAGGTGCCAGCGGGGAAAAGTGATGCTGGTCCTCACTGCCTCCTGGAACCCCTTCAAATGCCCCAGACAATTTGGCCCTCTCTGCTTTCCTGCGGACTCCATCCTCAAAAGCACCATTTTTCACTTTCCGCGTTGTTTGGAGCAAAAAAGACAAACGTCCAGCTTTTGCTGCCACAGCAAAGGTGCCAGCGGGGAAAAGTGATGCTGGTCCTCACTGCCTCCTGGAACCCCTTCAAATGCCCCAGACAATTTGGCCCTCTCTGCTTTCCTGCGGACTCCATCCTCAAAAGCACCTTTTTTCACTTTCGGCGCCCTCCGGAGCAAAAAAGACAAATGTCCAGCTTTTGCTGCCACAGCAAAGGTGCCAGCGGGGAAAAGTGATGCTGGTCCTCACTGCCTCCTGGAACCCCTTCAAATGCCCCAAACAATTTGGCCCTCTCTGCTTTCCTGCGGACTCTATCCTCAAAAGCACCTTTTTTCACTTTCGGCGCCCTCCTGAGCAAAAAAGACAAACGTCCAGCTTTTGCTGCCACAGCAAAGGTGCCAGCGGGGAAAAGTGATGCTGGTCCTCACTGCCTCCTGGAACCCCTTCAAATGCCCCACACAATTTGGCCCTCTCTGCTTTCCTGCGGACTCTATCCTCAAAAGCACCTTTTTTCACTTTCGGCGCTGTTTGGAGCAAAAAAGACAAACGTCCAGCTTTTGCTGCCACAGCAAAGGTGCCAGCGGGGAAAAGTGATGCTGGTCCTCACTGCCTCCTGGAACCCCTTCAAATGACCCAGACAATTTGGCCCTCTCTGCTTTCCTGCGGACTCTATCCTCAAAAGCACCGTTTTTCACTTTCGGCGCTGTTTGGAGCAAAAAAGACAAACGTCCAGCTTTTGCTGCCACAGCAAAGGTGCCAGCGGGGAAAAGTGATGCTGGTCCTCACTGCCTCCTGGAACCCCTTCAAATGCCCCACACAATTTGGCCCTCTCTGCTTTCCTGCGGACTCTATCCTCAAAAGCTCCTGTTTTCACTTTCGGCGCCCTCCGGAGCAAAAAAGACAAACGTCCAGCTTTTGCTGCCACAGCAAAGGTGCCAGCGGGGAAAAGTGATGCTGGTCCTCACTGCCTCCTGGAACCCCTTCAAATGCCCCAAACAATTTGGCCCTCTCTGCTTTCCTGCGGACTCTATCCTCAAAAGCACCTGTTTTCACTTTCGGCGCCCTCCTGAGCAAAAAAGACAAACGTCCAGCTTTTGCTGCCACAGCAAAGGTGCCAGCGGGGAAAAGTGATGCTGGTCCTCACTGCCTCCTGGAACCCCTTCAAATGCCCCAGACAATTTGGCCCTCTCTGCTTTCCTGCGGACTCCATCCTCAAAAGCACCTTTTTTCGCTTTCGGCGCTGTTTGGAGCAAAAAAGACAAACGTCCAGCTTTTGCTGCCACAGGCAAGGTGCCAGCGGGGAAAAGTGATGCTGGTCCTCACTGCCTCCTGGAACCCCTTCAAATGCCCCACACAATTTGGCCCTCTCTGCTTTCCTGCGGACTCTATCCTCAAAAGCACCTGTTTTCACTTTCGGCGCCCTCCTGAGCAAAAAAGACAAACGTCCAGCTTTTGCTGCCACAGCAAAGGTGCCAGCGGGGAAAAGTGATGCTGGTCCTCACTGCCTCCTGGAACCCCTTCAAATGCACCACACAATTTGGCCCTCTCTGCTTTCCTGCGGACTCCATCCTCAAAAGCACCTTTTTTCGCTTTCGGCGCTGTTTGGAGCAAAAAAGACAAACGTCCAGCTTTTGCTGCCACAGCAAAGGTGCCAGCGGGGAAAAGTGATGCTGGTCCTCACTGCCTCCTGGAACCCCTTCAAATGCCCCAGACAATTTGGCCCTCTCTGCTTTCCTGCGAACTCTATCCTCAAAAGCACCTTTTTTCACTCTCGGCAGCTTTTGGAGCAAAAAAGACAAACGTCCAGCTTTTGCTGCCACAGCAAAGGTGCCAGCGGGGAAAAGTGATGCTGGTCCTCACTGCCTCCTGGAACCCCTTCAACTGCCCCAGACAATTTGGCCCTCTCTGCTTTCCTGCGGACTCCATCCTCAAAAGCACCGTTTTTCACTTTCCGCGCTGTTTGGAGCAAAAAAGACAAACGTCCAGCTTTTGCTGCCACAGCAAAGGTGCCAGCGGGGAAAAGTGATGCTGGTCCTCACTGCCTCCTGGAACCCCTTCAAATGCCCCACACAATTTGGCCCTCTCTGCTTTCCTGCGGACTCTATCCTCAAAAGCACCTGTTTTCACTTTCGGCGTTGTTTAGAGCAAAAAAGACAAACGTCCAGCTTTTGCTGCCACAGCAAAGGTGCCAGCGGGGAAAAGTGATGCTGGTCCTCACTGCCTCCTGGAACCCCTTCAAATGCCCCAGAAAATTTGGCCCTCTCTGCTTTCCTGCGCACTCCATCCTCAAAAGCACCTTTTTTCACTTTCGGCGCCCTCCGGAGCAAAAAAGACAAACGTCCAGCTTTTGCTGCCACAGCAAAGGTGCCAGCGGGGAAAAGTGATGCTGGTCCTCACTGCCTCCTGGAACCCCTTCAAATGCCCCACACAATTTGGCCCTCTCTGCTTTCCTGCGGACTCTATCCTCAAAAGCACCTTTTTTCACTTTCGGCGCTGTTTGGAGCAAAAAAGACAAACGTCCAGCTTTTGCTGCCACAGCAAAGGTGCCAGCGGGGAAAAGTGATGCTGGTCCTCACTGCCTCCTGGAACCCCTTCAAATGCCCCAGACAATTTGGCCCTCTCTGCTTTCCTGCGGACTCCATCCTCAAAAGCACCTTTTTTCGCTTTCGGCGCTGTTTGGAGCAAAAAAGACAAACGTCCAGCTTTTGCTGCCACAGCAAAGGTGCCAGCGGGGAAAAGTGATGCTGGTCCTCACTGCCTCCTGGAACCCCTTCAAATGCCCCACACAATTTGGCCCTCTCTGCTTTCCTGCGAACTCTATCCTCAAAAGCACCTTTTTTCACTCTCGGCAGCTTTTGGAGCAAAAAAGACAAACGTCCAGCTTTTGCTGCCACAGCAAAGGTGCCAGCGGGGAAAAGTGATGCTGGTCCTCACTGCCTCCTGGAACCCCTTCAACTGCCCCAGACAATTTGGCCCTCTCTGCTTTCTTACGGACTCCATCCTCAAAAGCACCGTTTTTCACTTTCCGCGCTGTTTGGAGCAAAAAAGACAAACGTCCAGCTTTTGCTGCCACAGCAAAGGTGCCAGCGGGGAAAAGTGATGCTGGTCCTCACTGCCTCCTGGAACCCCTTCAAATGCCCCAGACAATTTGGCCCTCTCTGCTTTCCTGCGCACTCCATCCTCAAAAGCACCTTTTTTCACTTTCGGCGCTGTTTGGAGCAAAAAAGACAAACGTCCAGCTTTTGCTGCCACAGCAAAGGTGCCAGCGGGGAAAAGTGATGCTGGTCCTCACTGCCTCCTGGAACCCCTTCAAATGCCCCACACAATTTGGCCCTCTCTGCTTTCCTGCGGACTCTATCCTCAAAAGCACCTTTTTTCACTTTCGGCGCTGTTTGGAGCAAAAAAGACAAACGTCCAGCTTTTGCTGCCACAGCAAAGGTGCCAGCGGGGAAAAGTGATGCTGGTCCTCACTGCCTCCTGGAACCCCTTCAAATGCCCCAGACAATTTGGCCCTCTCTGCTTTCCTGCGGACTCCATCCTCAAAAGCACCTTTTTTCACTTTCCGCGGTGTTTGGAGCAAAAAAGACAAACGTCCAGCTTTTGCTGCCACAGCAAAGGTGCCAGCGGGGAAAAGTGATGCTGGTCCTCACTGCCTCCTGGAACCCCTTCAAATGACCCAGACAATTTGGCCCTCTCTGCTTTCCTGCGGACTCTATCCTCAAAAGCACCGTTTTTCACTTTCGGCGGTGTTTGGAGCAAAAAAGACAAACGTCCAGCTTTTGCTGCCACAGCAAAGGTGCCAGCGGGGAAAAAGTGATGCTGGTCCTCACTGCCTCCTGGAACCCTTCAAATGCCCCAGACAATTTGGCCCTCCTCTGCTTTCCTGCGGACTCCATCCTCAAAAGCACCATTTTTCACTTTCCGCGTTGTTTGGAGCAAAAAAGACAAACGTCCAGCTTTTGCTGCCACAGCAAAGGTGCCAGCGGGGAAAAGTGATGCTGGTCCTCACTGCCTCCTGGAACCCCTTCAAATGCCCCAGACAATTTGGCCCTCTCTGCTTTCCTGCGGACTCCATCCTCAAAAGCACCTTTTTTCACTTTCGGCGCCCTCCGGAGCAAAAAAGACAAATGTCCAGCTTTTGCTGCCACAGCAAAGGTGCCAGCGGGGAAAAGTGATGCTGGTCCTCACTGCCTCCTGGAACCCCTTCAAATGCCCCAGACAATTTGGCCCTCTCTGCTTTCCTGCGGACTCCATCCTCAAAAGCACCTTTTTTCGCTTTCGGCGCTGTTTGGAGCAAAAAAGACAAACGTCCAGCTTTTGCTGCCACAGCAAAGGTGCCAGCGGGGAAAAGTGATGCTGGTCCTCACTGCCTCCTGGAACCCCTTCAAATGCCCCACACAATTTGGCCCTCTCTGCTTTCCTGCGAACTCTATCCTCAAAAGCACCTTTTTTCACTCTCGGCAGCTTTTGGAGCAAAAAAGACAAACGTCCAGCTTTTGCTGCCACAGCAAAGGTGCCAGCGGGGAAAAGTGATGCTGGTCCTCACTGCCTCCTGGAACCCCTTCAACTGCCCCAGACAATTTGGCCCTCTCTGCTTTCTTACGGACTCCATCCTCAAAAGCACCGTTTTTCACTTTCCGCGCTGTTTGGAGCAAAAAAGACAAACGTCCAGCTTTTGCTGCCACAGCAAAGGTGCCAGCGGGGAAAAGTGATGCTGGTCCTCACTGCCTCCTGGAACCCCTTCAAATGCCCCACACAATTTGGCCCTCTCTGCTTTCCTGCGCACTCCATCCTCAAAAGCACCTTTTTTCACTTTCGGCGCTGTTTGGAGCAAAAAAGACAAACGTCCAGCTTTTGCTGCCACAGCAAAGGTGCCAGCGGGGAAAAGTGATGCTGGTCCTCACTGCCTCCTGGAACCCCTTCAAATGCCCCACACAATTTGGCCCTCTCTGCTTTCCTGCGGACTCTATCCTCAAAAGCACCTTTTTTCACTTTCGGCGCTGTTTGGAGCAAAAAAGACAAACGTCCAGCTTTTGCTGCCACAGCAAAGGTGCCAGCGGGGAAAAGTGATGCTGGTCCTCACTGCCTCCTGGAACCCCTTCAAATGCCCCAGACAATTTGGCCCTCTCTGCTTTCCTGCGGACTCCATCCTCAAAAGCACCTTTTTTCACTTTCCGCGGTGTTTGGAGCAAAAAAGACAAACGTCCAGCTTTTGCTGCCACAGCAAAGGTGCCAGCGGGGAAAAGTGATGCTGGTCCTCACTGCCTCCTGGAACCCCTTCAAATGACCCAGACAATTTGGCCCTCTCTGCTTTCCTGCGGACTCTATCCTCAAAAGCACCGTTTTTCACTTTCGGCGGTGTTTGGAGCAAAAAAGACAAACGTCCAGCTTTTGCTGCCACAGCAAAGGTGCCAGCGGGGAAAAGTGATGCTGGTCCTCACTGCCTCCTGGAACCCCTTCAAATGCCCCAGACAATTTGGCCCTCTCTGCTTTCCTGCGGACTCCATCCTCAAAAGCACCATTTTTCACTTTCCGCGTTGTTTGGAGCAAAAAAGACAAACGTCCAGCTTTTGCTGCCACAGCAAAGGTGCCAGCGGGGAAAAGTGATGCTGGTCCTCACTGCCTCCTGGAACCCCTTCAAATGCCCCAGACAATTTGGCCCTCTCTGCTTTCCTGCGGACTCCATCCTCAAAAGCACCTTTTTTCACTTTCGGCGCCCTCCGGAGCAAAAAAGACAAATGTCCAGCTTTTGCTGCCACAGCAAAGGTGCCAGCGGGGAAAAGTGATGCTGGTCCTCACTGCCTCCTGGAACCCCTTCAAATGCCCCAAACAATTTGGCCCTCTCTGCTTTCCTGCGGACTCTATCCTCAAAAGCACCTTTTTTCACTTTCGGCGCCCTCCTGAGCAAAAAAGACAAACGTCCAGCTTTTGCTGCCACAGCAAAGTTGCCAGCGGGGAAAAGTGATGCTGGTCCTCACTGCCTCCTGGAACCCCTTCAAATGCCCCACACAATTTGGCCCTCTCTGCTTTCCTGCGGACTCTATCCTCAAAAGCACCTTTTTTCACTTTCGGCGGTGTTTGGAGCAAAAAAGACAAACGTCCAGCTTTTGCTGCCACAGCAAAGGTGCCAGCGGGGAAAAGTGATGCTGGTCCTCACTGCCTCCTGGAACCCCTTCAAATGCCCCACACAATTTGGCCCTCTCTGCTTTCCTGCGCACTCCATCCTCAAAAGCACCTTTTTTCACTTTCCGCGGTGTTTGGAGCAAAAAAGACAAACGTCCAGCTTTTGCTGCCACAGCAAAGGTGCCAGCGGGGAAAAGTGATGCTGGTCCTCACTGCCTCCTGGAACCCCTTCAAATGACCCAGACAATTTGGCCCTCTCTGCTTTCCTGCGGACTCTATCCTCAAAAGCACCGTTTTTCACTTTCGGCGCTGTTTGGAGCAAAAAAGACAAACGTCCAGCTTTTGCTGCCACAGCAAAGGTGCCAGCGGGGAAAAGTGATGCTGGTCCTCACTGCCTCCTGGAACCCCTTCAAATGCCCCACACAATTTGGCCCTCTCTGCTTTCCTGCGGACTCTATCCTCAAAAGCACCTATTTTCACTTTCGGCGCCCTCCGGAGCAAAAAAGACAAACGTCCAGCTTTTGCTGCCACAGCAAAGGTGCCAGCGGGGAAAAGTGATGCTGGTCCTCACTGCCTCCTGGAACCCCTTCAAATGCCCCAAACAATTTGGCCCTCTCTGCTTTCCTGCGGACTCTATCCTCAAAAGCACCTGTTTTCACTTTCGGCGCCCTCCTGAGCAAAAAAGACAAACGTCCAGCTTTTGCTGCCACAGCAAAGGTGCCAGCGGGGAAAAGTGATGCTGGTCCTCACTGCCTCCTGGAACCCCTTCAAATGCACCACACAATTTGGCCCTCTCTGCTTTCCTGCGGACTCCATCCTCAAAAGCACCTTTTTTCGCTTTCGGCGCTGTTTGGAGCAAAAAAGACAAACGTCCAGCTTTTGCTGCCACAGGCAAGGTGCCAGCGGGGAAAAGTGATGCTGGTCCTCACTGCCTCCTGGAACCCCTTCAAATGCCCCACACAATTTGGCCCTCTCTGCTTTCCTGCGGACTCTATCCTCAAAAGCACCTGTTTTCACTTTCGGCGCCCTCCTGAGCAAAAAAGACAAACGTCCAGCTTTTGCTGCCACAGCAAAGGTGCCAGCGGGGAAAAGTGATGCTGGTCCTCACTGCCTCCTGGAACCCCTTCAAATGCACCACACAATTTGGCCCTCTCTGCTTTCCTGCGGACTCCATCCTCAAAAGCACCTTTTTTCACTTTCGGCGCTGTTTGGAGCAAAAAAGACAAACGTCCAGCTTTTGCTGCCACAGCAAAGGTGCCAGCGGGGAAAAGTGATGCTGCTTCTCACTGCCTCCTGGAACCCCTTCAAATGCCCCACACAATTTGGCCCTCTCTGCTTTCCTGCGAACTCTATCCTCAAAAGCACCTGTTTTCACTCTCGGCAGCTTTTGGAGCAAAAAAGACAAACGTCCAGCTTTTGCTGCCACAGCAAAGGTGCCAGCGGGGAAAAGTGATGCTGGTCCTCACTGCCTCCTGGAACCCCTTCAACTGCCCCAGACAATTTGGCCCTCTCTGCTTTCCTGCGGACTCCATCCTCAAAAGCACCGTTTTTCACTTTCCGCGCTGTTTGGAGCAAAAAAGACAAACGTCCAGCTTTTGCTGCCACAGCAAAGGTGCCAGCGGGGAAAAGTGATGCTGGTCCTCACTGCCTCCTGGAACCCCTTCAAATGCCCCACACAATTAGGCCCTCTCTGCTTTCCTGCGCACTCCATCCTCAAAAGCACCTTTTTTCACTTTCGGCGCCCTCCGGAGCAAAAAAGACAAACGTCCAGCTTTTGCTGCCACAGCAAAGGTGCCAGCGGGGAAAAGTGATGCTGGTCCTCACTGCCTCCTGGAACTCCTTCAAATGCCCCACACAATTTGGCCCTCTCTGCTTTCCTGCGGACTCTATCCTCAAAAGCACCTGTTTTCACTTTCGGCGTTGTTTAGAGCAAAAAAGACAAACGTCCAGCTTTTGCTGCCACAGCAAAGGTGCCAGCGGGGAAAAGTGATGCTGGTCCTCACTGCCTCCTGGAACCCCTTCAAATGCCCCAGAAAATTTGGCCCTCTCTGCTTTCCTGCGGACTCCATCCTCAAAAGCACCTTTTTTCGCTTTCGGCGCTGTTTGGAGCAAAAAAGACAAACGTCCAGCTTTTGCTGCCACAGCAAAGGTGCCAGCGGGGAAAAGTGATGCTGGTCCTCACTACCTCCTGGAACCCCTTCAAATGCCCCACACAATTTGGCCCTCTCTGCTTTCCTGCGAACTCCATCCTCAAAAGCACCTTTTTTCACTTTCGGCGCTCTTGGGAGCAAAAAAGACAAACGTCCAGCTTTTGCTGCCACAGCAAAGGTGCCAGCGGGGAAAAGTGATGCTGGTCCTCACTGCCTCCTGGAACCCCTTCAAATGCCCCAGACAATTTGGCCCTCTCTGCTTTCCTGCGGACTCCATCCTCAAAAGCACCTTTTTTCGCTTTCGGCGCTGTTTGGAGCAAAAAAGACAAACGTCCAGCTTTTGCTGCCACAGCAAAGGTGCCAGCGGGGAAAAGTGATGCTGGTCCTCACTGCCTCCTGGAACCCCTTCAAATGCCCCACACAATTTGGCCCTCTCTGCTTTCCTGCGAACTCTATCCTCAAAAGCACCTTTTTTCACTCTCGGCAGCTTTTGGAGCAAAAAAGACAAACGTCCAGCTTTTGCTGCCACAGCAAAGGTGCCAGCGGGGAAAAGTGATGCTGGTCCTCACTGCCTCCTGGAACCCCTTCAACTGCCCCACACAATTTGGCCCTCTCTGCTTTCCTGCGGACTCCATCCTCAAAAGCACCGTTTTTCACTTTCCGCGCTGTTTGGAGCAAAAAAGACAAACGTCCAGCTTTTGCTGCCACAGCAAAGGTGCCAGCGGGGAAAAGTGATGCTGGTCCTCACTGCCTCCTGGAACCCCTTCAAATGCCCCACACAATTTGGCCCTCTCTGCTTTCCTGCGCACTCCATCCTCAAAAGCACCTTTTTTCACTTTCGGCGCCCTCCGGAGCAAAAAAGACAAACGTCCAGCTTTTGCTGCCACAGCAAAGGTGCCAGCGGGGAAAAGTGATGCTGGTCCTCACTGCCTCCTGGAACTCCTTCAAATGCCCCACACAATTTGGCCCTCTCTGCTTTCCTGCGGACTCTATCCTCAAAAGCACCTGTTTTCACTTTCGGCGCCCTCCGGAGCAAAAAAGACAAACGTCCAGCTTTTGCTGCCACAGCAAAGGTGCCAGCGGGGAAAAGTGATGCTGGTCCTCACTGCCTCCTGGAACCCCTTCAAATGCCCCAGAAAATTTGGCCCTCTCTGCTTTCCTGCGTACTCCATCCTGAAAAGCACCTTTTTTCGCTTTCGGCGCTGTTTGGAGCAAAAAAGACAAACGTCCAGCTTTTGCTGCCACAGCAAAGGTGCCAGCGGGGAAAAGTGATGCTGGTCCTCACTGCCTCCTGGAACCCCTTCAAATGCACCACACAATTTGGCCCTCTCTGCTTTCCTGCGGACTCTAGCCTCAAAAGCACCTTTTTTCACTTTCAGCGCTGTTTGGAGCAAAAAAGACAAACGTCCAGCTTTTGCTGCCACAGCAAAGGTGCCAGCGGGGAAAAGTGATGCTGGTCCTCACTGCCTCCTGGAACCCCTTCAAATGCCCCAGACAATTTGGCCCTCTCTGCTTTCCTGCGGACTCTATCCTCAAAAGCACCTTTTTTCACTTTCCGCGGTGTTTGGAGCAAAAAAGACAAACGTCCAGCTTTTGCTGCCACAGCAAAGGTGCCAGCGGGGAAAAGTGATGCTGGTCCTCACTGCCTCCTGGAACCCCTTCAAATGACCCAGACAATTTGGCCCTCTCTGCTTTCCTGCGGACTCTATCCTCAAAAGCACCGTTTTTCACTTTCGGCGGTGTTTGGAGCAAAAAAGACAAACGTCAGGCTTTTGCTGCCACAGCAAAGGTGCCAGCGGGGAAAAGTGATGCTGGTCCTCACTGCCTCCTGGAACCCCTTCAAATGCCCCAGACAATTTGGCCCTCTCTGCTTTCCTGCGGACTCCATCCTCAAAAGCACCATTTTTCACTTTCCGCGTTGTTTGGAGCAAAAAAGACAAACGTCCAGCTTTTGCTGCCACAGCAAAGGTGCCAGCGGGGAAAAGTGATGCTGGTCCTCACTGCCTCCTGGAACCCCTTCAAATGCCCCAGACAATTTGGCCCTCTCTGCTTTCCTGCGGACTCCATCCTCAAAAGCACCTTTTTTCACTTTCGGCGCCCTCCGGAGCAAAAAAGACAAATGTCCAGCTTTTGCTGACACAGCAAAGGTGCCAGCGGGGAAAAGTGATGCTGGTCCTCACTGCCTCCTGGAACCCCTTCAAATGCCCCAAACAATTTGGCCCTCTCTGCTTTCCTGCGGACTCTATCCTCAAAAGCACCTTTTTTCACTTTCGGCGCCCTCCTGAGCAAAAAAGACAAACGTCCAGCTTTTGCTGCCACAGCAAAGGTGCCAGCGGGGAAAAGTGATGCTGGTCCTCACTGCCTCCTGGAACCCCTTCAAATGCCCCAGACAATTTGGCCCTCTCTGCTTTCCTGCGGACTCCATCCTCAAAAGCACCTTTTTTCACTTTCGGCGCTGTTTGGAGCAAAAAAGACAAACGTCCAGCTTTTGCTGCCACAGCAAAGGTGCCAGCGGGGAAAAGTGATGCTGGTCCTCACTGCCTCCTGGAACCCCTTCAAATGCCCCAGACAATTTGGCCCTCTCTGCTTTCCTGCGGACTCCATCCTCAAAAGCACCTTTTTTCACTTTCCGCGGTGTTTGGAGCAAAAAAGACAAACGTCCAGCTTTTGCTGCCACAGCAAAGGTGCCAGCGGGGAAAAGTGATGCTGGTCCTCACTACCTCCTGGAACCCCTTCAAATGCCCCACACAATTTGGCCCTCTCTGCTTTCCTGCGAACTCCATCCTCAAAAGCACCTTTTTTCACTTTCGGCGCTCTTGGGAGCAAAAAAGACAAACGTCCAGCTTTTGCTGCCACAGCAAAGGTGCCAGCGGGGAAAAGTGATGCTGGTCCTCACTGCCTCCTGGAACCCCTTCAAATGCACCACACAATTTGGCCCTCTCTGCTTTCCTGCGGACTCCATCCTGAAAAGCACCTTTTTTCGCTTTCGGCGCTGTTTGGAGCAAAAAAGACAAACGTCCAGCTTTTGCTGCCACAGCAAAGGTGCCAGCGGGGAAAAGTGATGCTGGTCCTCACTGCCTCCTGGAACCCCTTCAAATGCCCCACACAATTTGGCCCTCTCTGCTTTCCTGCGAACTCTATCCTCAAAAGCACCTTTTTTCACTCTCGGCAGCTTTTGGAGCAAAAAAGACAAACGTCCAGCTTTTGCTGCCACAGCAAAGGTGCCAGCGGGGAAAAGTGATGCTGGTCCTCACTGCCTCCTGGAACCCCTTCAAATGACCCAGACAATTTGGCCCTCTCTGCTTTCCTGCGGACTCCATCCTCAAAAGCACCGTTTTTCACTTTCGGCGCCCTCCGGAGCAAAAAAGACAAACGTCCAGCTTTTGCTGCCACAGCAAAGGTGCCAGCGGGGAAAAGTGATGCTGGTCCTCACTGCCTCCTGGAACTCCTTCAAATGCCCCACACAATTTGGCCCTCTCTGCTTTCCTGCGGACTCTATCCTCAAAAGCACCTGTTTTCACTTTCGGCGCCCTCCGGAGCAAAAAAGACAAACGTCCAGCTTTTGCTGCCACAGCAAAGGTGCCAGCGGGGAAAAGTGATGCTGGTCCTCACTGCCTCCTGGAACCCCTTCAAATGCCCCAGAAAATTTGGCCCTCTCTGCTTTCCTGCGTACTCCATCCTCAAAAGCACCTTTTTTCGCTTTCGGCGCTGTTTGGAGCAAAAAAGACAAACGTCCAGCTTTTGCTGCCACAGCAAAGGTGCCAGCGGGGAAAAGTGATGCTGGTCCTCACTACCTCCTGGAACCCCTTCAAATGCCCCACACAATTTGGCACTCTCTGCTTTCCTGCGAACTCCATCCTCAAAAGCACCTTTTTTCACTTTCGGCGCTCTTGGGAGCAAAAAAGACAAACGTCCAGCTTTTGCTGCCACAGCAAAGGTGCCAGCAGGGAAAAGTGATGCTGGTCCTCACTGCCTCCTGGAACCCCTTCAAATGCCCCAGACAATTTGGCCCTCTCTGCTTTCCTGCGGACTCCATCCTCAAAAGCACCTTTTTTCACTTTCGGCGCTGTTTGGAGCAAAAAAGACAAACGTCCAGCTTTTGCTGCCACAGCAAAGGTGCCAGCGGGGAAAAGTGATGCTGGTCCTCACTGCCTCCTGGAACCCCTTCAAATGCCCCACACAATTTGGCCCTCTCTGCTTTCCTGCGGACTCTATCCTCAAAAGCACCTTTTTTCACTTTCAGCGCTGTTTGGAGCAAAAAAGACAAACGTCCAGCTTTTGCTGCCACAGCAAAGGTGCCAGCGGGGAAAAGTGATGCTGGTCCTCACTGCCTCCTGGAACCCCTTCAAATGCCCCAGACAATTTGGCCCTCTCTGCTTTCCTGCGGACTCCATCCTCAAAAGCACCTTTTTTCACTTTCGGCGCCCTCCGGAGCAAAAAAGACAAACGTCCAGCTTTTGCTGACACAGCAAAGGTGCCAGCGGGGAAAAGTGATGCTGGTCCTCACTGCCTCCTGGAACCCCTTCAAATGCCCCAAACAATTTGGCCCTCTCTGCTTTCCTGCGGACTCTATCCTCAAAAGCACCTTTTTTCACTTTCGGCGCCCTCCTGAGCAAAAAAGACAAACGTCCAGCTTTTGCTGCCACAGCAAAGGTGCCAGCGGGGAAAAGTGATGCTGGTCCTCACTGCCTCCTGGAACCCCTTCAAATGCCCCAGACAATTTGGCCCTCTCTGCTTTCCTGCGGACTCCATCCTCAAAAGCACCTTTTTTCACTTTCGGCGCTGTTTGGAGCAAAAAAGACAAACGTCCAGCTTTTGCTGCCACAGCAAAGGTGCCAGCGGGGAAAAGTGATGCTGGTCCTCACTGCCTCCTGGAACCCCTTCAAATGCCCCAGACAATTTGGCCCTCTCTGCTTTCCTGCGGACTCCATCCTCAAAAGCACCTTTTTTCACTTTCCGCGGTGTTTGGAGCAAAAAAGACAAACGTCCAGCTTTTGCTGCCACAGCAAAGGTGCCAGCGGGGAAAAGTGATGCTGGTCCTCACTGCCTCCTGGAACCCCTTCAAATGCCCCAGACAATTTGGCCCTCTCTGCTTTCCTGCGGACTCTATCCTCAAAAGCACCTTTTTTCACTTTCGGCGCCCTCCTGAGCAAAAAAGACAAACGTCCAGCTTTTGCTGCCACAGCAAAGGTGCCAGCGGGGAAAAGTGATGCTGGTCCTCACTGCCTCCTGGAACCCCTTCAAATGACCCACACAATTTGGCCCTCTCTGCTTTCCTGCGGACTCTATCCTCAAAAGCACCTGTTTTCACTTTCGGCGCCCTCCTGAGCAAAAAAGACAAACGTCCAGCTTTTGCTGCCACAGCAAAGGTGCCAGCGGGGAAAAGTGATGCTGGTCCTCACTGCCTCCTGGAACCCCTTCAAATGCCCCACACAATTTGGCCCTCTCTGCTTTCCTGCGGACTCCATCCTCAAAAGCACCTTTTTTCACTTTCCGCGGTGTTTGGAGCAAAAAAGACAAACGTCCAGCTTTTGCTGCCACAGCAAAGGTGCCAGCGGGGAAAAGTGATGCTGGTCCTCACTGCCTCCTGGAACCCCTTCAAATGACCCAGACAATTTGGCCCTCTCTGCTTTCCTGCGGACTCTATCCTCAAAAGCACCGTTTTTCACTTTCGGCGGTGTTTGGAGCAAAAAAGACAAACGTCAGGCTTTTGCTGCCACAGCAAAGGTGCCAGCGGGGAAAAGTGATGCTGGTCCTCACTGCCTCCTGGAACCCCTTCAAATGCCCCAGACAATTTGGCCCTCTCTGCTTTCCTGCGGACTCCATCCTCAAAAGCACCATTTTTCACTTTCCGCGTTGTTTGGAGCAAAAAAGACAAACGTCCAGCTTTTGCTGCCACAGCAAAGGTGCCAGCGGGGAAAAGTGATGCTGGTCCTCACTGCCTCCTGGAACCCCTTCAAATGCCCCACACAATTTGGCCCTCTCTGCTTTCCTGCGGACTCTATCCTCAAAAGCACCTGTTTTCACTTTCGGCGCCCTCCTGAGCAAAAAAGACAAACGTCCAGCTTTTGCTGCCACAGCAAAGGTGCCAGCGGGGAAAAGTGATGCTGGTCCTCACTGCCTCCTGGAACCCCTTCAAATGCCCCAGAAAATTTGGCCCTCTCTGCTTTCCTGCGGACTCCATCCTCAAAAGCACCTTTTTTCGCTTTCGGCGCTGTTTGGAGCAAAAAAGACAAACGTCCAGCTTTTGCTGCCACAGCAAAGGTGCCAGCGGGGAAAAGTGATGCTGGTCTTCACTGCCTCCTGGAACCCCTTCAAATGCCCCACACAATTTGGCCCTCTCTGCTTTCCTGCGAACTCCATCCTCAAAAGCACCTTTTTTCACTCTCGGCAGCTTCCGGAGCAAAAAAGACAAACGTCCAGCTTTTGCTGCCACAGCAAAGGTGCCAGCGGGGAAAAGTGATGCTGGTCCTCACTGCCTCCTGGAACCCCTTCAAATGCCCCAGACAATTTGGCCCTCTCTGCTTTCCTGCGGACTCCATCCTCAAAAGCACCTTTTTTCACTTTCGGCGCTGTTTGGAGCAAAAAAGACAAACGTCCAGCTTTTGCTGCCACAGCAAAGGTGCCAGCGGGGAAAAGTGATGCTGGTCCTCACTGCCTCCTGGAACCCCTTCAAATGCCCCACACAATTTGGCCCTCTCTGCTTTCCTGCGGACTCTATCCTCAAAAGCACCTTTTTTCACTTTCGGCGCTGTTTGGAGCAAAAAAGACAAACGTCCAGCTTTTGCTGCCACAGCAAAGGTGCCAGCGGGGAAAAGTGATGCTGGTCCTCACTGCCTCCTGGAACCCCTTCAAATGCCCCAGACAATTTGGCCCTCTCTGCTTTCCTGCGGACTCTATCCTCAAAAGCACCTTTTTTCACTTTCGGCGCTGTTTGGAGCAAAAAAGACAAACGTCCAGCTTTTGCTGCCACAGCAAAGGTGCCAGCGGGGAAAAGTGATGCTGGTCCTCACTGCCTCCTGGAACCCCTTCAAATGCCCCACACAATTTGGCCCTCTCTGCTTTCCTGCGGACTCTATCCTCAAAAGCACCTTTTTTCACTTTCGGCGCTGTTTGGAGCAAAAAAGACAAACGTCCAGCTTTTGCTGCCACAGCAAAGGTGCCAGCGGGGAAAAGTGATGCTGGTCCTCACTGCCTCCTGGAACCCCTTCAAATGCCCCAGACAATTTGGCCCTCTCTGCTTTCCTGCGGACTCCATCCTCAAAAGCACCATTTTTCACTTTCTGCGTTGTTTGGAGCAAAAAAGACAAACGTCCAGCTTTTGCTGCCACAGCAAAGGTGCCAGCGGGGAAAAGTGATGCTGGTCCTCACTGCCTCCTGGAACCCCTTCAAATGCCCCACACAATTTGGCCCTCTCTGCTTTCCTGCGCACTCCATCCTCAAAAGCACCTTTTTTCACTTTCGGCGCCCTCCGGAGCAAAAAAGACAAATGTCCAGCTTTTGCTGCCACAGCAAAGGTGCCAGCGGGGAAAAGTGATGCTGGTCCTCACTGCCTCCTGGAACCCCTTCAAATGCCCCAAACAATTTGGCCCTCTCTGCTTTCCTGCGGACTCTATCCTCAAAAGCACCTTTTTTCACTTTCGGCGCCCTCCTGAGCAAAAAAGACAAACGTCCAGCTTTTGCTGCCACAGCAAAGGTGCCAGCGGGGAAAAGTGATGCTGGTCCTCACTGCCTCCTGGAACCCCTTCAAATGCCCCACACAATTTGGCCCTCTCTGCTTTCCTGCGGACTCTATCCTCAAAAGCACCTTTTTTCACTTTCGGCGCTGTTTGGAGCAAAAAAGACAAACGTCCAGCTTTTGCTGCCACAGCAAAGGTGCCAGCGGGGAAAAGTGATGCTGGTCCTCACTGCCTCCTGGAACCCCTTCAAATGCCCCAGACAATTTGGCCCTCTCTGCTTTCCTGCGGACTCCATCCTCAAAAGCACCTTTTTTCACTTTCGGCGCTGTTTGGAGCAAAAAAGACAAACGTCCAGCTTTTGCTGCCACAGCAAAGGTGCCAGCGGGGAAAAGTGATACTGGTCCTCACTGCCTCCTGGAACCCCTTCAAATGACCCAGACAATTTGCCCCTCTCTGCTTTCCTGCGGACTCTATCCTCAAAAGCACCGTTTTTCACTTTCGGCGGTGTTTGGAGCAAAAAAGACAAACGTCCAGCTTTTGCTGCCACAGCAAAGGTGCCAGCGGGGAAAAGTGATGCTGGTCCTCACTGCCTCCTGGAACCCCTTCAAATGCCCCAGACAATTTGGCCCTCTCTGCTTTCCTGCGGACTCCATCCTCAAAAGCACCATTTTTCACTTTCCGCGTTGTTTGGAGCAAAAAAGACAAACGTCCAGCTTTTGCTGCCACAGCAAAGGTGCCAGCGGGGAAAAGTGATGCTGGTCCTCACTGCCTCCTGGAACCCCTTCAAATGCCCCAAACAATTTGGCCCTCTCTGCTTTCCTGCGGACTCTATCCTCAAAAGCACCTGTTTTCAATTTCGGCGCCCTCCTGAGCAAAAAAGACAAACGTCCAGCTTCTGCTGCCACAGCAAAGGTGCCAGCGGGGAAAAGTGATGCTGGTCCTCACTGCCTCCTGGAACCCCTTCAAATGCACCACACAATTTGGCCCTCTCTGCTTTCCTGCGGACTCCATCCTCAAAAGCACCTTTTTTCGCTTTCGGCGCTGTTTGGAGCAAAAAAGACAAACGTCCAGCTTTTGCTGCCACAGCAAAGGTGCCAGCGGGGAAAAGTGATGCTGGTCCTCACTGCCTCCTGGAACCCCTTCAAATGCCCCACACAATTTGGCCCTCTCTGCTTTCCTGCGGACTCTATCCTCAAAAGCACCTGTTTTCACTTTCGGCGCCCTCCTGAGCAAAAAAGACAAACGTCCAGCTTTTGCTGCCACAGCAAAGGTGCCAGCGGGGAAAGTGATGCTGGTCCTCACTGCCTCCTGGAACCCCTTCAAATGCACCACACAATTTGGCCCTCTCTGCTTTCCTGCGGACTCCATCCTCAAAAGCACCTTTTTTCGCTTTCGGCGCTGTTTGGAGCAAAAAAGACAAACGTCCAGCTTTTGCTGCCACAGCAAAGGTGCCAGCGGGGAAAAGTGATGCTGGTCCTCACTGCCTCCTGGAACCCCTTCAAATGCCCCACACAATTTGGCCCTCTCTGCTTTCCTGCGAACTCTATCCTCAAAAGCACCTTTTTTCACTCTCGGCAGCTTTTGGAGCAAAAAAGACAAACGTCCAGCTTTTGCTGCCACAGCAAAGGTGCCAGCGGGGAAAAGTGATGCTGGTCCTCACTGCCTCCTGGAACCCCTTCAACTGCCCCAGACAATTTGGCCCTCTCTGCTTTCCTGCGGACTCCATCCTCAAAAGCACCGTTTTTCACTTTCCGCGTTGTTTGGAGCAAAAAAGACAAACGTCCAGCTTTTGCTGCCACAGCAAAGGTGCCAGCGGGGAAAAGTGATGCTGGTCCTCACTGCCTCCTGGAACCCCTTCAAATGCCCCACACAATTTGGCCCTCTCTGCTTTCCTGCGCACTCCATCCTCAAAAGCACCTTTTTTCACTTTCGGCGCCCTCCGGAGCAAAAAAGACAAACGTCCAGCTTTTGCTGCCACAGCAAAGGTGCCAGCGGGGAAAAGTGATGCTGGTCCTCACTGCCTCCTGGAACTCCTTCAAATGCCCCACACAATTTGGCCCTCTCTGCTTTCCTGCGGACTCTATCCTCAAAAGCACCTTTTTTCACTTTCGGCGTTGTTTGGAGCAAAAAAGACAAACGTCCAGCTTTTGCTGCCACAGCAAAGGTGCCAGCGGGGAAAAGTGATGCTGGTCCTCACTGCCTCCTGGAACCCCTTCAAATGCCCCAGACAATTTGGCCCTCTCTGCTTTCCTGCGGACTCCATCCTCAAAAGCACCTTTTTTCGCTTTCGGCGCTGTTTGGAGCAAAAAAGACAAACGTCCAGCTTTTGCTGCCACAGCAAAGGTGCCAGCGGGGAAAAGTGATGCTGGTCCTCACTACCTCCTGGAACCCCTTCAAATGCCCCACACAATTTGGCCCTCTCTGCTTTCCTGCGAACTCCATCCTCAAAAGCACCTTTTTTCACTCTCGGCAGCTTCCGGAGCAAAAAAGACAAACGTCCAGCTTTTGCTGCCACAGCAAAGGTGCCAGCGGGGAAAAGTGATGCTGGTCCTCACTGCCTCCTGGAACCCCTTCAAATGCCCCACACAATTTGGCCCTCTCTGCTTTCCTGCGGACTCCATCCTCAAAAGCACCTTTTTTCACTTTCGGCGCTGTTTGGAGCAAAAAAGACAAACGTCCAGCTTTTGCTGCCACAGCAAAGGTGCCAGCGGGGAAAAGTGATGCTGGTCCTCACTGCCTCCTGGAACCCCTTCAAATGCCCCACACAATTTGGCCCTCTCTGCTTTCCTGCGGACTCCATCCTCAAAAGCACCTTTTTTCACTTTCCGCGGTGTTTGGAGCAAAAAAGACAAACGTCCAGCTTTTGCTGC
The DNA here is from genome assembly GCF_965231255.1 of Vanellus vanellus. NCBI lineage: Eukaryota > Metazoa > Chordata > Aves > Charadriiformes > Charadriidae > Vanellus > Vanellus vanellus. Next base: position 34,237 of record NW_028127374.1, read on the forward strand.
CACAGCAAAGGTGCCAGCGGGGAAAAGTGATGCTGGTCCTCACTGCCTCCTGGAACCCCTTCAAATGCCCCAGACAATTTGGCCCTCTCTGCTTTCCTGCGGACTCTATCCTCAAAAGCACCGTTTTTCACTTTCGGCGGTGTTTGGAGCAAAAAAGACAAACGTCCAGCTTTTGCTGCCACAGCAAAGGTGCCAGCGGGGAAAAGTGATGCTGGTCCTCACTGCCTCCTGGAACCCCTTCAAATGCCCCAGACAATTTGGCCCTCTCTGCTTTCCTGCGGACTCCATCCTCAAAAGCACCTTTTTTCACTTTCGGCGCCCTCCGGAGCAAAAAAGACAAATGTCCAGCTTTTGCTGACACAGCAAAGGTGCCAGCGGGGAAAAGTGATGCTGGTCCTCACTGCCTCCTGGAACCCCTTCAAATGCACCACACAATTTGGCCCTCTCTGCTTTCCTGCGGACTCCATCCTCAAAAGCACCTTTTTTCGCTTTCGGCGCTGTTTGGAGCAAAAAAGACAAACGTCCAGCTTTTGCTGCCACAGCAAAGGTGCCAGCGGGGAAAAGTGATGCTGGTCCTCACTGCCTCCTGGAACCCCTTCAAATGCCCCACACAATTTGGCCCTCTCTGCTTTCCTGCGAACTCTATCCTCAAAAGCACCTTTTTTCACTCTCGGCAGCTTCCGGAGCAAAAAAGACAAACGTCCAGCTTTTGCTGCCACAGCAAAGGTGCCAGCGGGGAAAAGTGATGCTGGTCCTCACTGCCTCCTGGAACCCCTTCAAATGCCCCACACAATTTGGCCCTCTCTGCTTTCCTGCGGACTCCATCCTCAAAAGCACCGTTTTTCACTTTCCGCGTTGTTTGGAGCAAAAAAGACAAACGTCCAGCTTTTGCTGCCACAGCAAAGGTGCCAGCGGGGAAAAGTGATGCTGGTCCTCACTGCCTCCTGGAACCCCTTCAAATGCCCCACACAATTTGGCCCTCTCTGCTTTCCTGCGCACTCCATCCTCAAAAGCACCTTTTTTCACTTTCGGCGCCCTCCGGAGCAAAAAAGACAAACGTCCAGCTTTTGCTGCCACAGCAAAGGTGCCAGCGGGGAAAAGTGATGCTGGTCCTCACTGCCTCCTGGAACTCCTTCAAATGCCCCACACAATTTGGCCCTCTCTGCTTTCCTGCGGACTCTATCCTCAAAAGCACCTTTTTTCACTTTCGGCGTTGTTTGGAGCAAAAAAGACAAACGTCCAGCTTTTGCAGCCACAGCAAAGGTGCCAGCGGGGAAAAGTGATGCTGGTCCTCACTGCCTCCTGGAACCCCTTCAAATGCCCCAGACAATTTGGCCCTCTCTGCTTTCCTGCGGACTCTCTCCTCAAAAGCACCTTTTTTCGCTTTCGGCGCTGTTTGGAGCAAAAAAGACAAACGTCCAGCTTTTGCTGCCACAGCAAAGGTGCCAGCGGGGAAAAGTGATGCTGGTCCTCACTACCTCCTGGAACCCCTTCAAATGCCCCACACAATTTGGCCCTCTCTGCTTTCCTGCGAACTCCATCCTCAAAAGCACCTTTTTTCACTTTCGGCAGCTTCCGGAGCAAAAAAGACAAACGTCCAGCTTTTGCTGCCACAGCAAAGGTGCCAGCGGGGAAAAGTGATGCTGGTCCTCACTGCCTCCTGGAACCCCTTCAAATGCCCCACACAATTTGGCCCTCTCTGCTTTCCTGCGGACTCCATCCTCAAAAGCACCTTTTTTCACTTTCCGCGCTGTTTGGAGCAAAAAAGACAAACGTCCAGCTTTTGCTGCCACAGCAAAGGTGCCAGCGGGGAAAAGTGATGCTGGTCCTCACTGCCTCCTGGAACCCCTTCAAATGCCCCACACAATTTGGCCCTCTCTGCTTTCCTGCGGACTCTATCCTCAAAAGCACCTTTTTTCACTTTCAGCGCTGTTTGGAGCAAAAAAGACAAACGTCCAGCTTTTGCTGCCACAGCAAAGGTGCCAGCGGGGAAAAGTGATGCTGGTCCTCACTGCCTCCTGGAACCCCTTCAAATGCCCCAGACAATTTGGCCCTCTCTGCTTTCCTGCGGACTCCATCCTCAAAAGCACCTTTTTTCACTTTCCGCGGTGTTTGGAGCAAAAAAGACAAACGTCCAGCTTTTGCTGCCACAGCAAAGGTGCCAGCGGGGAAAAGTGATGCTGGTCCTCACTGCCTCCTGGAACCCCTTCAAATGCCCCAGACAATTTGGCCCTCTCTGCTTTCCTGCGGACTCTATCCTCAAAAGCACCGTTTTTCACTTTCGGCGGTGTTTGGAGCAAAAAAGACAAACGTCCAGCTTTTGCTGCCACAGCAAAGGTGCCAGCGGGGAAAAGTGATGCTGGTCCTCACTGCCTCCTGGAACCCCTTCAAATGCCCCAGACAATTTGGCCCTCTCTGCTTTCCTGCGGACTCCATCCTCAAAAGCACCTTTTTTCACTTTCGGCGCCCTCCGGAGCAAAAAAGACAAATGTCCAGCTTTTGCTGACACAGCAAAGGTGCCAGCGGGGAAAAGTGATGCTGGTCCTCACTGCCTCCTGGAACCCCTTCAAATGCCCCACACAATTTGGCCCTCTCTGCTTTCCTGCGGACTCTATCCTCAAAAGCACCTTTTTTCACTTTCGGCGCCCTCCGGAGCAAAAAAGACAAACGTCCAGCTTTTGCTGCCACAGCAAAGGTGCCAGCGGGGAAAAGTGATGCTGGTCCTCACTGCCTCCTGGAACCCCTTCAAATGCCCCACACAATTTGGCCCTCTCTGCTTTCCTGCGGACTCCATCCTCAAAAGCACCATTTTTCATTTTCCGCGTTGTTTGGAGCAAAAAAGTCAAACGTCCAGCTTTTGCTGCCACAGCAAAGGTGCCAGCGGGGAAAAGTGATGCTGGTCCTCACTGCCTCCTGGAACCCCTTCAAATGCCCCAAACAATTTGGCCCTCTCTGCTTTCCTGCGGACTCTATCCTCAAAAGAACCTGTTTTCACTTTCGGCGCCCTCCGGAGCAAAAAAGACAAACGTCCAGCTTTTGCTGCCACAGCAAAGGTGCCAGCGGGGAAAAGTGATGCTGGTCCTCACTGCCTCCTGGAACCCCTTCAAATGCACCACACAATTTGGCCCTCTCTGCTTTCCTGCGGACTCCATCCTCAAAAGCACCTTTTTTCACTTTCGGCGCTGTTTGGAGCAAAAAAGACAAACGTCCAGCTTTTGCTGCCACAGCAAAGGTGCCAGCGGGGAAAAGTGATGCTGGTCCTCACTGCCTCCTGGAACCCCTTCAAATGCCCCACACAATTTGGCCCTCTCTGCTTTCCTGCGGACTCCATCCTCAAAAGCACCTTTTTTCACTTTCGGCGCCCTCCGGAGCAAAAAAGACAAATGTCCAGCTTTTGCTGCCACAGCAAAGGTGCCAGCGGGGAAAAGTGATGCTGGTCCTCACTGCCTCCTGGAACCCCTTCAAATGCCCCACACAATTTGGCCCTCTCTGCTTTCCTGCGGACTCTATCCTCAAAAGCACCTTTTTTCACTTTCGGCGCCCTCCGGAGCAAAAAAGACAAACGTCCAGCTTTTGCTGCCACAGCAAAGGTGCCAGCGGGGAAAAGTGATGCTGGTCCTCACTGCCTCCTGGAACCCCTTCAAATGCCCCACACAATTTGGCCCTCTCTGCTTTCCTGCGGACTCTATCCTCAAAAGCACCTTTTTTCACTTTCGGCGCTGTTTGGAGCAAAAAAGACAAACGTCCAGCTTTTGCTGCCACAGCAAAGGTGCCAGCAGGGAAAAGTGATGCTGGTCCTCACTGCCTCCTGGAACCCCTTCAAATGACCCAGACAATTTGGCCCTCTCTGCTTTCCTGCGGACTCCATCCTCAAAAGCACCTTTTTTCACTTTCCGCGGTGTTTGGAGCAAAAAAGACAAACGTCCAGCTTTTGCTGCCACAGCAAAGGTGCCAGCGGGGAAAAGTGATGCTGGTCCTCACTGCCTCCTGGAACCCCTTCAAATGACCCAGACAATTTGGCCCTCTCTGCTTTCCTGCGGACTCTATCCTCAAAAGCACCGTTTTTCACTTTCGGCGGTGTTTGGAGCAAAAAAGACAAACGTCCAGCTTTTGCTGCCACAGCAAAGGTGCCAGCGGGGAAAAGTGATGCTGGTCCTCACTGCCTCCTGGAACCCCTTCAAATGCCCCACACAATTTGGCCCTCTCTGCTTTCCTGCGGACTCCATCCTCAAAAGCACCATTTTTCACTTTCCGCGTTGTTTGGAGCAAAAAAGACAAACGTCCAGCTTTTGCTGCCACAGCAAAGGTGCCAGCGGGGAAAAGTGATGCTGGTCCTCACTGCCTCCTGGAACCCCTTCAAATGCCCCAAACAATTTGGCCCTCTCTGCTTTCCTGCGGACTCTATCCTCAAAAGAACCTGTTTTCACTTTCGGCGCCCTCCGGAGCAAAAAAGACAAACGTCCAGCTTTTGCTGCCACAGCAAAGGTGCCAGCGGGGAAAAGTGATGCTGGTCCTCACTGCCTCCTGGAACCCCTTCAAATGCACCACACAATTTGGCCCTCTCTGCTTTCCTGCGGACTCCATCCTCAAAAGCACCTTTTTTCACTTTCGGCGCCCTCCGGAGCAAAAAAGACAAATGTCCAGCTTTTGCTGCCACAGCAAAGGTGCCAGCGGGGAAAAGTGATGCTGGTCCTCACTGCCTCCTGGAACCCCTTCAAATGCCCCAAACAATTTGGCCCTCTCTGCTTTCCTGCGGACTCTATCCTCAAAAGCACCTGTTTTCACTTTCGGCGCCCTCCTGAGCAAATAAGACAAACGTCCAGCTTTTGCTGCCACAGCAAAGGTGCCAGCGGGGAAAAGTGATGCTGGTCCTCACTGCCTCCTGGAACCCCTTCAAATGCACCACACAATTTGGCCCTCTCTGCTTTCCTGCGGACTCCATCCTCAAAAGCACCTTTTTTCGCTTTCGGCGCTGTTTGGAGCAAAAAAGACAAACGTCCAGCTTTTGCTGCCACAGCAAAGGTGCCAGCGGGGAAAAGTGATGCTGGTCTCACTGCCTCCTGGAACCCCTTCAAATGCCCCACACAATTTGGCCCTCTCTGCTTTCCTGCGAACTCTATCCTCAAAAGCACCTGTTTTCACTTTCGGCGCCCTCCTGAGCAAAAAAGACAAACGTCCAGCTTTTGCTGCCACAGCAAAGGTGCCAGCGGGGAAAAGTGATGCTGGTCCTCACTGCCTCCTGGAACCCCTTCAAATGCACCACACAATTTGGCCCTCTCTGCTTTCCTGCGGACTCCATCCTCAAAAGCACCTTTTTTCACTTTCGGCGCCCTCCGGAGCAAAAAAGACAAATGTCCAGCTTTTGCTGCCACAGCAAAGGTGCCAGCGGGGAAAAGTGATGCTGGTCCTCACTGCCTCCTGGAACCCCTTCAAATGCCCCAAACAATTTGGCCCTCTCTGCTTTCCTGCGGACTCTATCCTCAAAAGCACCTGTTTTCACTTTCGGCGCCCTCCTGAGCAAAAAAGACAAACGTCCAGCTTTTGCTGCCACAGCAAAGGTGCCAGCGGGGAAAAGTGATGCTGGTCCTCACTGCCTCCTGGAACCCCTTCAAATGCACCACACAATTTGGCCCTCTCTGCTTTCCTGCGGACTCCATCCTCAAAAGCACCTTTTTTCGCTTTCGGCGCTGTTTGGAGCAAAAAAGACAAACGTCCAGCTTTTGCTGCCACAGCAAAGGTGCCAGCGGGGAAAAGTGATGCTGGTCCTCACTGCCTCCTGGAACCCCTTCAAATGCCCCACACAATTTGGCCCTCTCTGCTTTCCTGCGAACTCTATCCTCAAAAGCACCTTTTTTCACTCTCGGCAGCTTTTGGAGCAAAAAAGACAAACGTCCAGCTTTTGCTGCCACAGCAAAGGTGCCAGCGGGGAAAGGTGATGCTGGTCCTCACTGCCTCCTGGAACCCCTTCAAATGACCCAGACAATTTGGCCCTCTCTGCTTTCCTGCGGACTCTATCCTCAAAAGCACCGTTTTTCACTTTCGGCGGTGTTTGGAGCAAAAAAGACAAACGTCCAGCTTTTGCTGCCACAGCAAAGGTGCCAGCGGGGAAAAGTGATGCTGGTCCTCACTGCCTCCTGGAACCCCTTCAACTGCCCCAGACAATTTGGCCCTCTCTGCTTTCCTGCGCACTCCATCCTCAAAAGCACCTTTTTTCACTTTCGGCTCCCTCCGGAGCAAAAAAGACAAACGTCCAGCTTTTGCTGCCACAGCAAAGGTGCCAGCGGGGAAAAGTGATGCTGGTCCTCACTGCCTCCTGGAACCCCTTCAAATGCCCCACACAATTTGGCCCTCTCTGCTTTCCTGCGGACTCTATCCTCAAAAGCAACTGTTTTCACTTTCGGCGCCCTCCGGAGCAAAAAAGACAAACGTCCAGCTTTTGCTGCCACAGCAAAGGTGCCAGCGGGGAAAAGTGATGCTGGTCCTCACTGCCTCCTGGAACCCCTTCAAATGCCCCAGAAAATTTGGCCCTCTCTGCTTTCCTGCGTACTCCATCCTCAAAAGCACCTTTTTTCGCTTTCGGCGCTGTTTGGAGCAAAAAAGACAAACGTCCAGCTTTTGCTGCCACAGCAAAGGTGCCAGCGGGGAAAAGTGATGCTGGTCCTCACTACCTCCTGGAACCCCTTCAAATGCCCCACACAATTTGGCCCTCTCTGCTTTCCTGCGAACTCCATCCTCAAAAGCACCTTTTTTCACTCTCGGCAGCTTCCGGAGCAAAAAAGACAAACGTCCAGCTTTTGCTGCCACAGCAAAGGTGCCAGCGGGGAAAAGTGATGCTGGTCCTCACTGCCTCCTGGAACCCCTTCAAATGCCCCACACAATTTGGCCCTCTCTGCTTTCCTGCGGACTCTAGCCTCAAAAGCACCTTTTTTCACTTTCGGTGCCCTCTGGAGCAAAAAAGACAAACGTCCAGCTTTTGCTGCCACAGCAAAGGTGCCAGCGGGGAAAAGTGATGCTGGTCCTCACTGCCTCCTGGAACCCCTTCAAATGCCCCAGACAATTTGGCCCTCTCTGCTTTCCTGCGGACTCCATCCTCAAAAGCACCTTTTTTCACTTTCGGCGCTGTTTGGAGCAAAAAAGACAAACGTCCAGCTTTTGCTGCCACAGCAAAGGTGCCAGCGGGGAAAAGTGATGCTGGTCCTCACTGCCTCCTGGAACCCCTTCAAATGCCCCACACAATTTGGCCCTCTCTGCTTTCCTGCGGACTCTATCCTCAAAAGCACCTTTTTTCACTTTCGGCGCTGTTTGGAGCAAAAAAGACAAACGTCCAGCTTTTGCTGCCACAGCAAAGGTGCCAGCGGGGAAAAGTGATGCTGGTCCTCACTGCCTCCTGGAACCCCTTCAAATGCCCCAGACAATTTGGCCCTCTCTGCTTTCCTGCGGACTCCATCCTCAAAAGCACCTTTTTTCACTTTCCGCGGTGTTTGGAGCAAAAAAGACAAACGTCCAGCTTTTGCTGCCACAGCAAAGGTGCCAGCGGGGAAAAGTGATGCTGGTCCTCACTGCCTCCTGGAACCCCTTCAAATGACCCAGACAATTTGGCCCTCTCTGCTTTCCTGCGGACTCCATCCTCAAAAGCACCTTTTTTTGCTTTCGGCGGCGTTTGGAGCAAAAAAGACAAACGTCCAGCTTTTGCTGCCACAGCAAAGGTGCCAGCGGGGAAAAGTGATGCTGGTCCTCACTGCCTCCTGGAACCTCTTCAAATGACCCAGAAAATTTGGCCCTCTCTGCTTTCCTGCCGACTCTATCCTGAAAAGCACCGTTTATCACTTTCGGCGCTGTTTGGAGCAAAAAAGACAAACGTCCAGCTTTTGCTGCCACAGCAAAGGTGCCAGCGGGGAAAAGTGATGCTGGTCCTCACTGCCTCCTGGAACCCCTTCAAATGCCCCAAACAATTTGGCCCTCTCTGCTTTCCTGCCGACTCTATCCTGAAAAGCACCGTTTATCACTTTCGGCGCCCTCCGGAGCAAAAAAGACAAACGTCCAGCTTTTGCTGCCACAGCAAAGGTGCCAGCGGGGAAAAGTGATGCTGGTCCTCACTGCCTCCTGGAACCCCTTCAAATGCTCCAGACAATTTGGCCCTCTCTGCTTTCCTGCGGACTCCATCCTCAAAAGCACCTTTTTTCACTTTCCGCGGTGTTTGGAGCAAAAAAGACAAACGTCCAGCTTTTGCTGCCACAGCAAAGGTGCCAGCGGGGAAAAGTGATGCTGGTCCTCACTGCCTCCTGGAACCCCATCAAATGCCCCACACAATTTGGCCCTCTCTGCTTTCCTGCGGACTCTATCCTCAAAAGCAACTGTTTTCACTTTCGGCGCCCTCCGGAGCAAAAAAGACAAACGTCCAGCTTTTGCTGCCACAGCAAAGGTGCCAGCGGGGAAAAGTGATGCTGGTCCTCACTGCCTCCTGGAACCCCTTCAAATGCCCCAGAAAATTTGGCCCTCTCTGCTTTCCTGCGTACTCCATCCTCAAAAGCACCTTTTTTCGCTTTCGGCGCTGTTTGGAGCAAAAAAGACAAACGTCCAGCTTTTGCTGCCACAGCAAAGGTGCCAGCGGGGAAAAGTGATGCTGGTCCTCACTGCCTCCTGGAACCCCTTCAAATGCCCCACACAATTTGGCCCTCTCTGCTTTCCTGCGGACTCTATCCTCAAAAGCACCTTTTTTCACTTTCGGCGCTGTTTGGAGCAAAAAAGACAAACGTCCAGCTTTTGCTGCCACAGCAAAGGTGCCAGCGGGGAAAAGTGATGCTGGTCCTCACTGCCTCCTGGAACCCCTTCAAATGCCCCAGACAATTTGGCCCTCTCTGCTTTCCTGCGGACTCCATCCTCAAAAGCACCTTTTTTCACTTTCCGCGGTGTTTGGAGCAAAAAAGACAAACGTCCAGCTTTTGCTGCCACAGCAAAGGTGCCAGCGGGGAAAAGTGATGCTGGTCCTCACTGCCTCCTGGAACCCCTTCAAATGACCCAGACAATTTGGCCCTCTCTGCTTTCCTGCGGACTCCATCCTCAAAAGCACCTTTTTTTGCTTTCGGCGGCGTTTGGAGCAAAAAAGACAAACGTCCAGCTTTTGCTGCCACAGCAAAGGTGCCAGCGGGGAAAAGTGATGCTGGTCCTCACTGCCTCCTGGAACCTCTTCAAATGACCCAGAAAATTTGGCCCTCTCTGCTTTCCTGCCGACTCTATCCTGAAAAGCACCGTTTATCACTTTCGGCGCTGTTTGGAGCAAAAAAGACAAACGTCCAGCTTTTGCTGCCACAGCAAAGGTGCCAGCGGGGAAAAGTGATGCTGGTCCTCACTGCCTCCTGGAACCCCTTCAAATGCCCCAAACAATTTGGCCCTCTCTGCTTTCCTGCCGACTCTATCCTGAAAAGCACCGTTTATCACTTTCGGCGCCCTCCGGAGCAAAAAAGACAAACGTCCAGCTTTTGCTGCCACAGCAAAGGTGCCAGCGGGGAAAAGTGATGCTGGTCCTCACTGCCTCCTGGAACCCCTTCAAATGCTCCAGACAATTTGGCCCTCTCTGCTTTCCTGCGGACTCCATCCTCAAAAGCACCTTTTTTCACTTTCCGCGGTGTTTGGAGCAAAAAAGACAAACGTCCAGCTTTTGCTGCCACAGCAAAGGTGCCAGCGGGGAAAAGTGATGCTGGTCCTCACTGCCTCCTGGAACCCCTTCAAATGCCCCAGACAATTTGGCCCTCTCTGCTTTCCTGCGGACTCCATCCTCAAAAGCACCTTTTTTCACTTTCGGCGCTGTTTGGAGCAAAAAAGACAAACGTCCAGCTTTTGCTGCCACAGCAAAGGTGCCAGCGGGGAAAAGTGATGCTGGTCCTCACTGCCTCCTGGAACCCCTTCAAATGCCCCACACAATTTGGCCCTCTTTGCTTTCCTGCGGACTCTATCCTCAAAAGCACATTTTTTTCACTCTCGGCAGCCTCCGGAGCAAAAAAGACAAACGTCCAGCTTTTGCTGCCACAGCAAAGGTGCCAGCGGGGAAAAGTGATGCTGGTCCTCACTGCCTCCTGGAACCCCTTCAAATGCCCCAGACAATTTGGCCCTCTCTGCTTTCCTGCGGACTCTACCTTCAAAAGTACCTTTTTTCGCTTTCGGCGGTGTTTGGAGCAAAAAAGACAAACGTCCAGCTTTTGCTGCCATAGCAAAGGTGCCAGCGGGGAAAAGTGATGCTGGTCCTCACTGCCTCCTGGAACCCCTTCAAATGCCCCACACAATTTGGCCCTCTCTGCTTTCCTGCGGACTCCATCCTCAAAAGAACATTTTTTCACTTTCGGCGCCCTCAGGAGCAAAAAAGACAAACATCCAGCTTTTGCTGCCACAGCAAAGGTGCCAGCGGGGAAAAGTGATGCTGGTCCTCACTGCCTCCTGGAACCCCTTCAAATGCCCCAGACAATTTGGCCCTCTCTGCTTTCCTGCGGACTCCATCCTCAAAAGCACCTTTTTTCGCTTTCGGCGGTGTTTGGAGCAAAAAAGACAAACGTCCAGCTTTTGCTGCCACAGCAAAGGTGCCAGCGGGGAAAAGTGATGCTGGTCCTCACTGCCTCCTGGAACCCCTTCAAATGCCCCACACAATTTGGCCCTCTCTGCTTTCCTGCGGACTCTATCTTCAAAACCACCTTTTTTCACTTTCGGTGCCCTCTGGAGCAAAAAAACATACGTCCAGCTTTTGCTGCCACAGCAAAGGTGCCAGCGGGGAAAAGTGATGCTGGTCCTCACTGCCTCCTGGAACCCCTTCAAATGCTCCAGACAATTTGGCCCTCTCTGCTTTCCTGCGGACTCCATCCTCAAAAGCACTTTTTTTCGCTTTCGGCGGCGTTTGGAGCAAAAAAGACAAACGTCCAGCTTTTGCTGCCACAGCAAAGGTGCCAGCGGGGAAAAGTGATGCTGGTCCTCACTGCCTCCTGGAACCCCTTCAAATGCCCCAGACAATTTGGCCCTCTCTGCTTTCCTGCGCACTCTAGCCTCAAAAGCACCGTTTATCACTCTCGGCAGCCTCCGGAGCAAAAAAGACAAACGTCCAGCTTTTGCTGCCACAGCAAAGGTGCCAGCGGGGAAAAGTGATGCTGGTCCTCACTGCCTCCTGGAACCCCTTCAAATGCCCCACACAATTTGGCCCTCTCTGCTTTCCTGCGGACTCTACCCTCAAAAGCACCTTTTTTCACTTTCGGCGGTGTTTGCAGCAAAAAAGACAAACGTCCAGCTTTTGCTGCCACAGCAAAGGTGCCAGCGGGGAAAAGTGATGCTGGTCCTCACTGCCTCCTGGAACCCCTTCAAATGCCCCAGACAATTTGGCCCTCTCTGCTTTCCTGCGGACTCCATCCTCAAAAGAACCTTTTTCAATTTTGGCGCCCTCCGGAGCAAAAAAGACAAACGTCCAGCTTTTGCTGCCACAGCAAAGGTGCCAGCGGGGAAAAGTGATGCTGGTCCTCACTGCCTCCTGGAACCCCTTCAAATGCCCCAGACAATTTGGCCCTCTCTGCTTTCCTGCGGACTCTCTCCTCAAAAGCACCGTTTTTCACTTTCGGCGCTGTTTGGAGCAAAAAAGACAAACGTCCAGCTTTTGCTGCCACAGCAAAGGTGCCAGCGGGGAAAAGTGATGCTGGTCCTCACTGCCTCCTGGAACCCCTTCAAATGCCCCAGACAATTTGGCCCTCTCTGCTTTCCTGCGGACTCCATCCTCAAAAGCACCTTTTTTCGCTTTCGGCGCTGTTTGGAGCAAAAAAGACAAACGTCCAGCTTTTGCTGCCACAGCAAAGGTGCCAGCGGGGAAAAGTGATGCTGGTCCTCACTGCCTCCTGGAACCCCTTCAAATTCCCCAGACAATTTGGCCCTCTCTGCTTTCCTGCGGACTCTAGCCTCAAAAGAACCTTATTTCACTTTCGGCGCCCTCCGGAGCAAAAAAGACAAACGTCCAGCTTTTGCTGCCACAGCAAAGGTGCCAGCGGGGAAAAGTGATGCTGGTCCTCACTGCCTCCTGGAACCCCTTCAAATGCCCCAGACAATTTGGCCCTCTCTGCTTTCCTGCGGACTCCATCCTCAAAAGCACCTTTTTTCGCTTTCGGCGGCGTTTGGAGCAAAAAAGACAAACGTCCAGCTTTTGCTGCCACAGCAAAGGTGCCAGCGGGGAAAAGTGATGCTGGTCCTCACTGCCTCCTGGAACCCCTTCAAATGCCCCAGACAATTTGGCCCTCTCTGCTTTCCTGCGGACTCCATCCTCAAAAGCACCTGTTTTCGCTTTCGGCGGCGTTTGGAGCAAAAAAGACAAACGTCCAGCTTTTGCTGCCACAGCAAAGGTGCCAGCGGGGAAAAGTGATGCTGGTCCTCACTGCCTCCTGGAACCCCTTCAAATGCCCCAGAAAATTTGGCCCTCTCTGCTTTCCTGCCGACTCTATCCTGAAAAGCACCGTTTATCACTTTCGGCGCCCTCTGGAGCAAAAAAGACAAACGTCCAGCTTTTGCTGCCACAGCAAAGGTGCCAGCGGGGAAAGTGATGCTGGTCCTCATTGCCTCCTGGAACCCCTTCAAATGCTCCAGACAATTTGGCCCTCTCTGCTTTCCTGCGGACTCCATCCTCAAAAGCACCTTTTATCACTTTCGGCGCTGTTTGGAGCAAAAAAGACAAACGTCCAGCTTTTGCTGCCACAGCAAAGGTGCCAGCGGGGAAAAGTGATGCTGGTCCTCACTGCCTCCTGGAACCCCTTCAAATGCCCCACACAATTTGGCCCTCTCTGCTTTCCTGCGCACTCTAGCCTCAAAAGCACGTTTTTTCACTTTCGGCGGTTTTTTGGAGCAAAAAAGGCAAACGTCCAGCTTTTGCTGCCACAGCAAAGGTGCCAGCGGGGAAAAGTGATGCTGGTCCTCACTGCCTCCTGGAACCCCTTCAAATGCCCCAGACAATTTGGCCCTCTCTGCTTTCCTGCGGACTCTATCCTCAAACGCACCTTTTTTCACTTTCGGCGCTGTTTGGAGCAAAAAAGACAAACGTCCAGCTTTTGCTGCCACAGCAAAGGTGCCAGCGGGGAAAAGTGATGCTGGTCCTCACTGCCTCCTGGAACCCCTTCAAATGCCCCACACAATTTGGCCCTCTTTGCTTTCCTGCGGACTCTATCCTCAAAAGCACATTTTTTTCACTCTCGGCAGCCTCCGGAGCAAAAAAGACAAACGTCCAGCTTTTGCTGCCACAGCAAAGGTGCCAGCGGGGAAAAGTGATGCTGGTCCTCACTGCCTCCCGGAACCCCTTCAAATGCCCCAGACAATTTGGCCCTCTCTGCTTTCCTGCGGACTCTACCTTCAAACGTACATTTTTTCGCTTTCGGCGGTGTTTGGAGCAAAAAAGACAAACGTCCAGCTTTTGCTGCCATAGCAAAGGTGCCAGCGGGGAAAAGTGATGCTGGTCCTCACTGCCTCCTGGAACCCCTTTAAATGCCCCAGACAATTTGGCCCTCTCTGCTTTCCTGCGGACTCCATCCTCAAAAGAACCGTTTCTCACTTTCGGCGCCCTCCGGAGCAAAAAAGACAAACATCCAGCTTTTGCTGCCACAGCAAAGGTGCCAGCGGGGAAAAGTGATGCTGGTCCTCACTGCCTCCTGGAACCCCTTCAAATGCCCCAGACAATTTGGCCCTCTCTGCTTTCCTGCGCACTCCATCCTCAAAAGCACCTTTTTTCACTTTCGGCGCCCTCCGGAGCAAAAAAGACAAACGTCCAGCTTTTGCTGCCACAGCAAAGGTGCCAGCGGGGAAAAGTGATGCTGGTCCTCACTGCCTCCTGGAACCCCTTCAAATGCCCCAGACAATTTGGCCCTCTCTGCTTTCCTGCGGACTCTATCCTCAAAAGCACCTGTTTTCACTTTCGGCGCCCTCCGGAGCAAAAAAGACAAACGTCCAGCTTTTGCTGCCACAGCAAAGGTGCCAGCGGGGAAAAGTGATGCTGGTCCTCACTGCCTCCTGGAACCCCTTCAAATGCCCTACACAATTTGGCCCTCTCTGCTTTCCTGCGTACTCCATCCTCAAAAGCACCTTTTTTCGCTTTCGGCGCTGTTTGGAGCAAAAAAGACAAACGTCCAGCTTTTGCTGCCACAGCAAAGGTGCCAGCGGGGAAAAGTGATGCTGGTCCTCACTACCTCCTGGAACCCCTTCAAATGCCCCACACAATTTGGCCCTCTCTGCTTTCCTGCGAACTCCATCCTCAAAAGCACCTTTTTTCACTCTCGGCAGCTTCCGGAGCAAAAAAGACAAACGTCCAGCTTTTGCTGCCACAGCAAAGGTGCCAGCGGGGAAAAGTGATGCTGGTCCTCACTGCCTCCTGGAACCCCTTCAAATGCCCCAGACAATTTGGCCCTCTCTGCTTTCCTGCGGACTCTATCCTCAAAAGCACCTTTTTTCACTTTCGGTGCCCTCTGGAGCAAAAAAGACAAACGTCCAGCTTTTGCTGCCACAGCAACGGTGCCAGCGGGGAAAAGTGATGCTGGTCCTCACTGCCTCCTGGAACCCCTTCAAATGCCCCAGAAAATTTGGCCCTCTCTGCTTTCCTGCCGACTCTATCCTGAAAAGCACCGTTTATCACTTTCGGCGCCCTCCGGAGCAAAAAAGACAAACGTCCAGCTTTTGCTGCCACAGCAAAGGTGCCAGCGGGGAAAAGTGATGCTGGTCCTCACTGCCTCCTGGAACCCCTTCAAATGCTCCAGACAATTTGGCCCTCTCTGCTTTCCTGCGGACTCCATCCTCAAAAGCACCTTTTTTCACTTTCGGCGCTGTTTGGAGCAAAAAAGACAAACGTCCAGCTTTTGCTGCCACAGCAAAGGTGCCAGCGGGGAAAAGTGATGCTGGTCCTCACTGCCTCCTGGAACCCCTTCAAATGCCCCAGACAATTTGGCCCTCTCTGCTTTCCTGCGGACTCCATCCTCAAAAGCACCTGTTTTCGCTTTCGGCGGCGTTTGGAGCAAAAAAGACAAACGTCCAGCTTTTGCTGCCACAGCAAAGGTGCCAGCGGGGAAAAGTGATGCTGGTCCTCACTGCCTCCTGGAACCCCTTCAAATGCCCCAGAAAATTTGGCCCTCTCTGCTTTCCTGCCGACTCTATCCTGAAAAGCAACGTTTATCACTTTCGGCGCCCTCTGGAGCAAAAAAGACAAACGTCCAGCTTTTGCTGCCACAGCAAAGGTGCCAGCGGGGAAAAGTGATGCTGGTCCTCATTGCCTCCTGGAACCCCTTCAAATGCTCCAGACAATTTGGCCCTCTCTGCTTTCCTGCGGACTCCATCCTCAAAAGCACCTTTTATCACTTTCGGCGCTGTTTGGAGCAAAAAAGACAAACGTCCAGCTTTTGCTGCCACAGCAAAGGTGCCAGCGGGGAAAAGTGATGCTGGTCCTCACTGCCTCCTGGAACCCCTTCAAATGCCCCACACAATTTGGCCCTCTCTGCTTTCCTGCGCACTCTAGCCTCAAAAGCACGTTTTTTCACTTTCGGCGGTTTTTGGAGCAAAAAAGGCAAACGTCCAGCTTTTGCTGCCACAGCAAAGGTGCCAGCGGGGAAAAGTGATGCTGGTCCTCACTGCCTCCTGGAACCCCTTCAAATGCCCCAGACAATTTGGCCCTCTCTGCTTTCCTGCGGACTCTATCCTCAAACGCACCTTTTTTCACTTTCGGCGCTGTTTGGAGCAAAAAAGACAAACGTCCAGCTTTTGCTGCCACAGCAAAGGTGCCAGCGGGGAAAAGTGATGATGGTCCTCACTGCCTCCTGGAACCCCTTCAAATGCCCCACACAATTTGGCCCTCTTTGCTTTCCTGCGGACTCTATCCTCAAAAGCACATTTTTTTCACTCTCGGCAGCCTCCGGAGCAAAAAAGACAAACGTCCAGCTTTTGCTGCCACAGCAAAGGTGCCAGCGGGGAAAAGTGATGCTGGTCCTCACTGCCTCCCGGAACCCCTTCAAATGCCCCAGACAATTTGGCCCTCTCTGCTTTCCTGCGGACTCTACCTTCAAACGTACATTTTTTCGCTTTCGGCGGTGTTTGGAGCAAAAAAGACAAACGTCCAGCTTTTGCTGCCATAGCAAAGGTGCCAGCGGGGAAAAGTGATGCTGGTCCTCACTGCCTCCTGGAACCCCTTTAAATGCCCCAGACAATTTGGCCCTCTCTGCTTTCCTGCGGACTCCATCCTCAAAAGAACCGTTTCTCACTTTCGGCGCCCTCCGGAGCAAAAAAGACAAACATCCAGCTTTTGCTGCCACAGCAAAGGTGCCAGCGGGGAAAAGTGATGCTGGTCCTCACTGCCTCCTGGAACCCCTTCAAATGCCCCAGACAATTTGGCCCTCTCTGCTTTCCTGCGCACTCCATCCTCAAAAGCACCTTTTTTCACTTTCGGCGCCCTCCGGAGCAAAAAAGACAAACGTCCAGCTTTTGCTGCCACAGCAAAGGTGCCAGCGGGGAAAAGTGATGCTGGTCCTCACTGCCTCCTGGAACCCCTTCAAATGCCCCAGACAATTTGGCCCTCTCTGCTTTCCTGCGGACTCTATCCTCAAAAGCACCTGTTTTCACTTTCGGCGCCCTCCGGAGCAAAAAAGACAAACGTCCAGCTTTTGCTGCCACAGCAAAGGTGCCAGCGGGGAAAAGTGATGCTGGTCCT
>NW_028127373.1:0-49409 GCF_965231255.1 Vanellus vanellus
TCCTGGAACCCTTCAAATGCCCCAGACAATTTGGCCCTCTCTGCTTTCCTGCGGACTCCATCCTCAAAAGCACCTGTTTTCACTCTCGGCAGCCTCCGGAGCAAAAAAGACAAACGTCCAGCTTTTGCTGCCACAGCAAAGGTGCCAGCGGGGAAAAGTGATGCTGGTCCTCACTGCCTCCTGGAACCCCTTCAAATGCCCCAGACAATTTGGCCCTCTCTGCTTTCCTGCGGACTCCATCCTCAAAAGCACCTGTTTTCGCTTTCGGCGTTGTTTGGATCAAAAAAGACAAACGTCCAGCTTTTGCTGCCACAGCAAAGGTGCCAGCGGGGAAAAGTGATGCTGGTCCTGACTGCCTCCTGGAACCCCTTCAAATGCCCCAGACAATTTGGCCCTCTCTGCTTTCCTGCGGACTCCATCCTCAAAAGCACCTGTTTTCACTCTCGGCAGCCTCCAGAGCAAAAAAGACAAACGTCCAGCTTTTGCTGCCACAGCAAAGGTGCCAGCGGGGAAAAGTGATGCTGGTCCTCACTGCCTCCTGGAACCCCTTCAAATGCCCCAGACAATTTGGCCCTCTCTGCTTTCCTGCGGACTCCATCCTCAAAAGCACCTGTTTTCACTCTCGGCTGCCTCAGGAGCGAAAAAGACAAACGTCCAGCTTTTGCTGCCACAGCAAAGGTGCCAGCGGGGAAAAGTGATGCTGGTCCTCACTGCCTCCTGGAACCCCTTCAAATGCCCCAGACAATTTGGCCCTCTCTGCTTTCCTGCGGACTCCATCCTCAAAAGCACCTGTTTTCACTCTCGGCAGCCTCCGGAGCAAAAAAGACAAACGTCCAGCTTTTGCTGCCACAGCAAAGGTGCCAGCGGGGAAAAGTGATGCTGGTCCTCACTGCCTCCTGGAACCCCTTCAAATGCCCCAGACAATTTGGCCCTCTCTGCTTTCCTGCGGACTCCATCCTCAAAAGCACCTGTTTTCGCTTTCGGCGGTGTTTGGAGCAAAAAAGACAAACGTCCAGCTTTTGCTGCCACAGCAAAGGTGGCAGCGGGGAAAAGTGATGCTGGTCCTCACTGCCTCCTGGAACCCCTTCAAATGCCCCAGACAATTTGGCCCTCTCTGCTTTCCTGCGGACTCCATCCTCAAAAGCACCTGTTTTCGCTTTCGGCGGTGTTTAGAGCAAAAAAGACAAACGTCCAGCTTTTGCTGCCACAGCAAAGGTGGCAGCGGGGAAAAGTGATGCTGGTCCTCACTGCCTCCTGGAACCCCTTCAAATGCCCCAGACAATTTGGCCCTCTCTGCTTTCCTGCGGACTCCATCCTCAAAAGCACCTGTTTTCGCTTTCGGCGGTGTTTGGAGCAAGAAAGACAAACGTCCAGCTTTTGCTGCCACAGCAAAGGTGCCAGCGGGGAAAAGTGATGCTGGTCCTCACTGCCTCCTGGAACCCCTTCAAATGCCCCAGACAATTTGGCCCTCTCTGCTTTCCTGCGGACTCCATCCTCAAAAGCACCTGTTTTCACTCTCGGCAGCCTCCGGAGCAAAAAAGACAAACGTCCAGCTTTTGCTGCCACAGCAAAGGTGCCAGCGGGGAAAAGTGATGCTGGTCCTCACTGCCTCCTGGAACCCCTTCAAATGCCCCAGACAATTTGGCCCTCTCTGCTTTCCTGCGGACTCCATCCTCAAAAGCACCTGTTTTCACTCTCGGTAGCCTCCGGAGCAAAAAAGACAAACGTCCAGCTTTTGCTGCCACAGCAAAGGTGCCAGCGGGGAAAAGTGATGCTGGTCCTCACTGCCTCCTGGAACCCCTTCAAATGCCCCAGACAATTTGGCCCTCTCTGCTTTCCTGCGGACTCCATCCTCAAAAGCACCTGTTTTCGCTTTCGGCGTTGTTTGGAGCAAAAAAGACAAACGTCCAGCTTTTGCTGCCACAGCAAAGGTGCCAGCGGGGAAAAGTGATGCTGGTCCTCACTGCCTCCTGGAACCCCTTCAAATGCCCCAGACAATTTGGCCCTCTCTGCTTTCCTGCGGACTCCATCCTCAAAAGCACCTGTTTTCACTCTCGGCAGCCTCCGGAGCAAAAAAGACAAACGTCCAGCTTTTGCTGCCACAGCAAAGGTGCCAGCGGGGAAAAGTGATGCTGGTCCTCACTGCCTCCTGGAACCCCTTCAAATGCCCCAGACAATTTGGCCCTCTCTGCTTTCCTGCGGACTCCATCCTCAAAAGCACCTGTTTTCACTCTCGGCTGCCTCAGGAGCGAAAAAGACAAACGTCCAGCTTTTGCTGCCACAGCAAAGGTGCCAGCGGGGAAAAGTGATGCTGGTCCTCACTGCCTCCTGGAACCCCTTCAAATGCCCCAGACAATTTGGCCCTCTCTGCTTTCCTGCGGACTCCATCCTCAAAAGCACCTGTTTTCACTCTCGGCAGCCTCCGGAGCAAAAAAGACAAACGTCCAGCTTTTGCTGCCACAGCAAAGGTGCCAGCGGGGAAAAGTGATGCTGGTCCTCACTGCCTCCTGGAACCCCTTCAAATGCCCCAGACAATTTGGCCCTCTCTGCTTTCCTGCGGACTCCATCCTCAAAAGCACCTGTTTTCGCTTTCGGCGGTGTTTGGAGCAAAAAAGACAAACGTCCAGCTTTTGCTGCCACAGCAAAGGTGGCAGCGGGGAAAAGTGATGCTGGTCCTCACTGCCTCCTGGAACCCCTTCAAATGCCCCAGACAATTTGGCCCTCTCTGCTTTCCTGCGGACTCCATCCTCAAAAGCACCTGTTTTCGCTTTCGGCGGTGTTTGGAGCAAGAAAGACAAACGTCCAGCTTTTGCTGCCACAGCAAAGGTGCCAGCGGGGAAAAGTGATGCTGGTCCTCACTGCCTCCTGGAACCCCTTCAAATGCCCCAGACAATTTGGCCCTCTCTGCTTTCCTGCGGACTCCATCCTCAAAAGCACCTGTTTTCGCTTTCGGCGGTGTTTAGAGCAAAAAAGACAAACGTCCAGCTTTTGCTGCCACAGCAAAGGTGGCAGCGGGGAAAAGTGATGCTGGTCCTCACTGCCTCCTGGAACCCCTTCAAATGCCCCAGACAATTTGGCCCTCTCTGCTTTCCTGCGGACTCCATCCTCAAAAGCACCTGTTTTCGCTTTCGGCGGTGTTTGGAGCAAGAAAGACAAATGTCCAGCTTTTGCTGCCACAGCAAAGGTGCCAGCGGGGAAAAGTGATGCTGGTCCTCACTGCCTCCTGGAACCCCTTCAAATGCCCCAGACAATTTGGCCCTCTCTGCTTTCCTGCGGACTCCATCCTCAAAAGCACCTGTTTTCACTCTCGGCAGCCTCAAGAGCAAAAAAGACAAACGTCCAGCTTTTGCTGCCACAGCAAAGGTGCCAGCGGGGAAAAGTGATGCTGGTCCTCACTGCCTCCTGGAACCCCTTCAAATGCCCCAGACAATTTGGCCCTCTCTGCTTTTCTGCGGACTCTATCCTCAAAAGCACCTGTTTTCACTCTCGGCAGCCTCCGGAGCAAAAAAGACAAACGTCCAGCTTTTGCTGCCACAGCAAAGGTGCCAGCGGGGAAAAGTGATGCTGGTCCTCACTGCCTCCTGGAACCCCTTCAAATGCCCCTGACAATTTGGCCCTCTCTGCTTTCCTGCGGACTCCATCCTCAAAAGCACCTGTTTTCGCTTTCGGCGGTGTTTGGAGCAAAAAAGACAAACGTCCAGCTTTTGCTGCCACAGCAAAGGTGCCAGCGGGGAAAAGTGATGCTGGTCCTCACTGCCTCCTGGAACCCCTTCAAATGCCCCAGACAATTTGGCCCTCTCTGCTTTCCTGCGGACTCCATCCTCAAAAGCACCTGTTTTCGCTTTCGGCGTTGTTTGGATCAAAAAAGACAAACGTCCAGCTTTTGCTGCCACAGCAAAGGTGCCAGCGGGGAAAAGTGATGCTGGTCCTCACTGCCTCCTGGAACCCCTTCAAATGCCCCAGACAATTTGGCCCTCTCTGCTTTCCTGTGGACTCCATCCTCAAAAGCACCTGTTTTCACTCTCGGCAGCCTCCGGAGCAAAAAAGACAAACGTCCAGCTTTTGCTGCCACAGCAAAGGTGCCAGCGGGGAAAAGTGATGCTGGTCCTCACTGCCTCCTGGAACCCCTTCAAATGCCCCAGACAATTTGGCCCTCTCTGCTTTCCTGCGGACTCCATCCTCAAAAGCACCTGTTTTCACTCTCGGCAGCCTCCGGAGCAAAAAAGACAAACGTCCAGCTTTTGCTGCCACAGCAAAGGTGCCAGCGGGGAAAAGTGATGCTGGTCCTCACTGCCTCCTGGAACCCCTTCAAATGCCCCAGACAATTTGGCCCTCTCTGCTTTCCTGCGGACTCCATCCTCAAAAGCACCTGTGTTCGCTTTCGGCGGTGTTTGGAGCAAGAAAGACAAACGTCCAGCTGTTGCTGCCACAGCAAAGGTGCCAGCGGGGAAAAGTGATGCTGGTCCTCACTGCCTCCTGGAACCCCTTCAAATGCCCCAGACAATTTGGCCCTCTCTGCTTTCCTGCGGACTCCATCCTCAAAAGCACGTTTTTTCGCTTTCGGCGGTGTTTAGAGCAAAAAGGACAAACGTCCAGCTTTTGCTGCCACAGCAAAGGTGGCAGCGGGGAAAAGTGATGCTGGTCCTCACTGCCTCCTGGGACCCCTTCAAATGCCCCAGACAATTTGGCCCTCTCTGCTTTCCTGCGGACTCCATCCTCAAAAGCACCTGTTTTCACTCTCGGCAGCCTCCGGAGCAAAAAAGACAAACGTCCAGGTTTTGCTGCCACAGCAATGGTGCCAGCGGGGAAAAGTGATGCTGGTCCTCACTGCCTCCTGGAACCCCTTCAAATGCCCCAGACAATTTGGCCCTCTCTGCTTTTCTGCGGACTCTATCCTCAAAAGCACCTGTTTTCACTCTCGGCAGCCTCCGGAGCAAAAAAGACAAACGTCCAGCTTTTGCTGCCACAGCAAAGGTGCCAGCGGGGAAAAGTGATGCTGGTCCTCACTGCCTCCTGGAACCCCTTCAAATGCCCCAGACAATTTGGCCCTCTCTGCTTTCCTGCGGACTCCATCCTCAAAAGCACCTTTTTTCGCTTTCGGCGGTGTTTGGAGCAAAAAAGACAAACGTCGAGCTTTTGCTGCCACAGCAAAGGTGCCAGCGGGGAAAAGTGATGCTGGTCCTCACTGCCTCCTGGAACCCCTTCAAATGCCCCAGACAATTTGGCCCTCTCTGCTTTCCTGCGGACTCCATCCTCAAAAGCACCTCTTTTCGCTTTCGGCGTTGTTTGGATCAAAAAAGACAAACGTCCAGCTTTTGCTGCCACAGCAAAGGTGCCAGCGGGGAAAAGTGATGCTGGTCCTCACTGCCTCCTGGAACCCCTTCAAATGCCCCAGACAATTTGGCCCTCTCTGCTTTCCTGCGGACTCCATCCTCAAAAGCACCTGTTTTCACTCTCGGCAGCCTCCGGAGCAAAAAAGACAAACGTCCAGCTTTTGCTGCCACAGCAAAGGTGCCAGCGGGGAAAAGTGATGCTGGTCCTCACTGCCTCCTGGAACCCCTTCAAATGCCCCAGACAATTTGGCCCTCTCTGCTTTCCTGCGGACTCCATCCTCAAAAGCACCTGTTTTCACTCTCGGCTGCCTCAGGAGCAAAAAAGACAAACGTCCAGCTTTTGCTGCCACAGCAAAGGTGCCAGCGGGGAAAAGTGATGCTGGTCCTCACTGCCTCCTGGAACCCCTTCAAATGCCCCAGACAATTTGGCCCTCTCTGCTTTCCTGCGGACTCCATCCTCAAAAGCACCTGTTTTCACTCTCGGCAGCCTCCGGAGCAAAAAAGACAAACGTCCAGCTTTTGCTGCCACAGCAAAGGTGCCAGCGGGGAAAAGTGATGCTGGTCCTCACTGCCTCCTGGAACCCCTTCAAATGCCCCAGACAATTTGGCCCTCTCTGCTTTCCTGCGGACTCCATCCTCAAAAGCACCTGTTTTCGCTTTCGCCGGTGTTTGGAGCAAGAAAGACAAACGTCCAGCTTTTGCTGCCACAGCAAAGGTGCCAGCGGGGAAAAGTGATGCTGGTCCTCACTGCCTCCTGGAACCCCTTCAAATGCCCCAGACAATTTGGCCCTCTCTGCTTTCCTGCGGACTCCATCCTCAAAAGCACCTGTTTTCGCTTTCGGCGGTGTTTAGAGCAAAAAAGACAAACGTCCAGCTTTTGCTGCCACAGCAAAGGTGCCAGCGGGGAAAAGTGATGCTGGTCCTCACTGCCTCCTGGAACCCCTTCAAATGCCCCAGACAATTTGGTCCTCTCTGCTTTCCTGCGGACTCCATCCTCAAAAGCACCTGTTTTCGCTTTCGGCGTTGTTTGGATCAAAAAAGACAAACGTCCAGCTTTTGCTGCCACAGCAAAGGTGCCAGCGGGGAAAAGTGATGCTGGTCCTCACTGCCTCCTGGAACCCCTTCAAATGCCCCAGACAATTTGGCCCTCTCTGCTTTCCTGCGGACTCCATCCTCAAAAGCACCTGTTTTCACTCTCGGTAGCCTCCGGAGCAAAAAAGACAAACGTCCAGCTTTTGCTGCCACAGCAAAGGTGCCAGCGGGGAAAAGTGATGCTGGTCCTCACTGCCTCCTGGAACCCCTTCAAATGCCCCAGACAATTTGGCCCTCTCTGCTTTTCTGCGGACTCTATCCTCAAAAGCACCTG
Source organism: Vanellus vanellus (assembly GCF_965231255.1). Taxonomy (NCBI): domain Eukaryota; kingdom Metazoa; phylum Chordata; class Aves; order Charadriiformes; family Charadriidae; genus Vanellus; species Vanellus vanellus. Next base: position 6,700 of record NW_028127373.1, read on the forward strand.
TTTTCACTCGCGGCAACCTCCGGAGCAAAAAAGACAAACGTCCAGCTTTTGCTGCCACAGCAAAGGTGCCAGCGGGGAAAAGTGATGCTGGTCCTCACTGCCTCCTGGAACCCCTTCAAATGCCCCAGACAATTTGGCCCTCTCTGCTTTCCTGCGGACTCCATCCTCAAAAGCACCTGTTTTCGCTTTCGGCGGTGTTTGGAGCAAAAAAGACAAACGTCCAGCTTTTGCTGCCACAGCAAAGGTGCCAGCGGGGAAAAGTGATGCTGGTCCTCACTGCCTCCTGGAACCCCTTCAAATGCCCCAGACAATTTGGCCCTCTCTGCTTTCCTGCGGACTCCATCCTCAAAAGCACCTGTTTTCGCTTTCGGCGTTGTTTGGATCAAAAAAGACAAACGTCCAGCTTTTGCTGCCACAGCAAAGGTGCCAGCGGGGAAAAGTGATGCTGGTCCTCACTGCCTCCTGGAACCCCTTCAAATGCCCCAGACAATTTGGCCCTCTCTGCTTTCCTGCGGACTCCATCCTCAAAAGCACCTGTTTTCACTCTCGGCAGCCTCCGGAGCAAAAAAGACAAACGTCCAGCTTTTGCTGCCACAGCAAAGGTGCCAGCGGGGAAAAGTGATGCTGGTCCTCACTGCCTCCTGGAACCCCTTCAAATGCCCCAGACAATTTGGCCCTCTCTGCTTTCCTGCGGACTCCATCCTCAAAAGCACCTGTTTTCACTCTCGGCTGCCTCAGGAGCGAAAAAGACAAACGTCCAGCTTTTGCTGCCACAGCAAAGGTGCCAGCGGGGAAAAGTGATGCTGGTCCTCACTGCCTCCTGGAACCCCTTCAAATGCCCCAGACAATTTGGCCCTCTCTGCTTTCCTGCGGACTCCATCCTCAAAAGCACCTGTTTTCACTCTCGGCAGCCTCCGGAGCAAAAAAGACAAACGTCCAGCTTTTGCTGCCACAGCAAAGGTGCCAGCGGGGAAAAGTGATGCTGGTCCTCACTGCCTCCTGGAACCCCTTCAAATGCCCCAGACAATTTGGCCCTCTCTGCTTTCCTGCGGACTCCATCCTCAAAAGCACCTGTTTACGCTTTCGGCGGTGTTTGGAGCAAAAAAGACAAACGTCCAGCTTTTGCTGCCACAGCAAAGGTGGCAGCGGGGAAAAGTGATGCTGGTCCTCACTGCCTCCTGGAACCCCTTCAAATGCCCCAGACAATTTGGCCCTCTCTGCTTTCCTGCGGACTCCATCCTCAAAAGCACCTGTTTTCGCTTTCGGCGGTGTTTGGAGCAAGAAAGACAAACGTCCAGCTTTTGCTGCCACAGCAAAGGTGCCAGCGGGGAAAAGTGATGCTGGTCCTCACTGCCTCCTGGAACCCCTTCAAATGCCCCAGACAATTTGGCCCTCTCTGCTTTCCTGCGGACTCCATCCTCAAAAGCACCTGTTTTCGCTTTCGGCGGTGTTTAGAGCAAAAAAGACAAACGTCCAGCTTTTGCTGCCACAGCAAAGGTGCCAGCGGGGAAAAGTGATGCTGGTCCTCACTGCCTCCTGGAACCCCTTCAAATGCCCCAGACAATTTGGCCCTCTCTGCTTTCCTGCGGACTCCATCCTCAAAAGCACCTGTTTTCGCTTTCGGCGGTGTTTAGAGCAAAAAAGACAAACGTCCAGCTTTTGCTGCCACAGCAAAGGTGCCAGCGGGGAAAAGTGATGCTGGTCCTCACTGCCTCCTGGAACCCCTTCAAATGCCCCAGACAATTTGGCCCTCTCTGCTTTCCTGCGGACTCCATCCTCAAAAGCACCTGTTTTCACTCTCGGCAGCCTCCGGAGCAAAAAAGACAAACGTCCAGCTTTTGCTGCCACAGCAAAGGTGCCAGCGGGGAAAAGTGATGCTGGTCCTCACTGCCTCCTGGAACCCCTTCAAATGCCCCAGACAATTTGGCCCTCTCTGCTTTTCTGCGGACTCTATCCTCAAAAGCACCTGTTTTCACTCTCGGCAGCCTCCGGAGCAAAAAAGACAAATGTCCAGCTTTTGCTGCCACAGCAAAGGTGCCAGCGGGGAAAAGTGATGCTGGTCCTCACTGCCTCCTGGAACCCCTTCAAATGCCCCAGACAATTTGGCCCTCTCTGCTTTCCTGCGGACTCCATCCTCAAAAGCACCTGTTTTCGCTTTCGGCGGTGTTTGGAGCAAGAAAGACAAACGTCCAGCTTTTGCTGCCACAGCAAAGGTGCCAGCGGGGAAAAGTGATGCTGGTCCTCACTGCCTCCTGGAACCCCTTCAAATGCCCCAGACAATTTGGCCCTCTCTGCTTTCCTGCGGACTCCATCCTCAAAAGCACCTGTTTTCACTCTCGGCAGCCTCCGGAGCAAAAAAGACAAACGTCCAGGTTTTGCTGCCACAGCAATGGTGCCAGCGGGGAAAAGTGATGCTGGTCCTCACTGCCTCCTGGAACCCCTTCAAATGCCCCAGACAATTTGGCCCTCTCTGCTTTTCTGCGGACTCTATCCTCAAAAGCACCTGTTTTCACTCTCGGCAGCCTCCGGAGCAAAAAAGACAAACGTCCAGCTTTTGCTGCCACAGCAAAGGTGCCAGCGGGGAAAAGTGATGCTGGTCCTCACTGCCTCCTGGAACCCCTTCAAATGCCCCAGACAATTTGGCCCTCTCTGCTTTCCTGCGGACTCCATCCTCAAAAGCACCTTTTTTCGCTTTCGGCGGTGTTTGGAGCAAAAAAGACAAACGTCCAGCTTTTGCTGCCACAGCAAAGGTGCCAGCGGGGAAAAGTGATGCTGGTCCTCACTGCCTCCTGGAACCCCTTCAAATGCCCCAGACAATTTGGCCCTCTCTGCTTTCCTGCGGACTCCATCCTCAAAAGCACCTGTTTTCACTCTCGGCAGCCTCCGGAGCAAAAAAGACAAACGTCCAGCTTTTGCTGCCACAGCAAAGGTGCCAGCGGGGAAAAGTGATGCTGGTCCTCACTGCCTCCTGGAACCCCTTCAAATGCCCCAGACAATTTGGCCCTCTCTGCTCTCCTGCGGACTCCATCCTCAAAAGCACCTGTTTTCACTCTCGGCAGCCTCCGGAGCAAAAAAGACAAACGTCCAGCTTTTGCTGCCACAGCAAAGGTGCCAGCGCAGAAAAGTGATGCTGGTCCTCACTGCCTCCTGGAACCCCTTCAAATGCCCCAGACAATTTGGCCCTCTCTGCTTTCCTGCGGACTCCATCCTCAAAAGCACCTGTTTTCACTCTCGGCTGCCTCAGGAGCAAAAAAGACAAACGTCCAGCTTTTGCTGCCACAGCAAAGGTGCCAGCGGGGAAAAGTGATGCTGGTCCTCACTGCCTCCTGGAACCCCTTCAAATGCCCCAGACAATTTGGCCCTCTCTGCTTTCCTGCGGACTCCATCCTCAAAAGCACCTGTTTTCACTCTCGGCAGCCTCCGGAGCAAAAAAGACAAACGTCCAGCTTTTGCTGCCACAGCAAAGGTGCCAGCGGGGAAAAGTGATGCTGGTCCTCACTGCCTCCTGGAACCCCTTCAAATGCCCCAGACAATTTGGCCCTCTCTGCTTTCCTGCGGACTCCATCCTCAAAAGCACCTGTTTTCGCTTTCGGCGTTGTTTGGATCAAAAAAGACAAACGTCCAGCTTTTGCTGCCACAGCAAAGGTGCCAGCGGGGAAAAGTGATGCTGGTCCTGACTGCCTCCTGGAACCCCTTCAAATGCCCCAGACAATTTGGCCCTCTCTGCTTTCCTGCGGACTCCATCCTCAAAAGCACCTGTTTTCACTCTCGGCAGCCTCCGGAGCAAAAAAGACAAACGTCCAGCTTTTGCTGCCACAGCAAAGGTGCCAGCGGGGAAAAGTGATGCTGGTCCTCACTGCCTCCTGGAACCCCTTCAAATGCCCCAGACAATTTGGCCCTCTCTGCTTTCCTGCGGACTCCATCCTCAAAAGCACCTGTTTTCACTCTCGGGCTGGCTCAGGAGCAAAAAGACAAACGTCCAGCTTTTGCTGCCACAGCAAAGGTGCCAGCGGGGAAAAGTGATGCTGGTCCTCACTGCCTCCTGGAACCCCTTCAAATGCCCCAGACAATTTGGCCCTCTCTGCTTTCCTGCGGACTCCATCCTCAAAAGCACCTGTTTTCACTCTCGGCAGCCTCCGGAGCAAAAAAGACAAACGTCCAGCTTTTGCTGCCACAGCAAAGGTGCCAGCGGGGAAAAGTGATGCTGGTCCTCACTGCCTCCTGGAACCCCTTCAAATGCCCCAGACAATTTGGCCCTCTACTCCTTGCTTTCCTGCGGACTCCATCCTCAAAAGCACCTGTTTTCGCTTTCGGCGGTGTTTGGAGCAAAAAAGACAAACGTCCAGCTTTTGCTGCCACAGCAAAGGTGGCAGCGGGGAAAAGTGATGCTGGTCCTCACTGCCTCCTGGAACCCCTTCAAATGCCCCAGACAATTTGGCCCTCTATGCTTTCCTGCGGACTCCATCCTCAAAAGCACCTGTTTTCGCTTTCGGCGGTGTTTAGAGCAAAAAAGACAAACGTCCAGCTTTTGCTGCCACAGCAAAGGTGGCAGCGGGGAAAAGTGATGCTGGTCCTCACTGCCTCCTGGAACCCCTTCAAATGCCCCAGACAATTTGGCCCTCTTTCCTGCGGACTCCATCCTCAAAAGCACCTGTTTTCGCTTTCGGCGGTGTTTGGAGCAAGAAAGACAAACGTCCAGCTTTTGCTGCCACAGCAAAGGTGCCAGCGGGGAAAAGTGATGCTGGTCCTCACTGCCTCCTGGAACCCCTTCAAATGCCCCAGACAATTTGGCCCTCTCTGCTTTCCTGCGGACTCCATCCTCAAAAGCACCTGTTTTCACTCTCGGCAGCCTCCGGAGCAAAAAAGACAAACGTCCAGCTTTTGCTGCCACAGCAAAGGTGCCAGCGGGGAAAAGTGATGCTGGTCCTCACTGCCTCCTGGAACCCCTTCAAATGCCCCAGACAATTTGGCCCTCTCTGCTTTCCTGCGGACTCCATCCTCAAAAGCACCTGTTTTCACTCTCGGTAGCCTCCGGAGCAAAAAAGACAAACGTCCAGCTTTTGCTGCCACAGCAAAGGTGCCAGCGGGGAAAAGTGATGCTGGTCCTCACTGCCTCCTGGAACCCCTTCAAATGCCCCAGACAATTTGGCCCTCTCTGCTTTCCTGCGGACTCCATCCTCAAAAGCACCTGTTTTCGCTTTCGGCGTTGTTTGGAGCAAAAAAGACAAACGTCCAGCTTTTGCTGCCACAGCAAAGGTGCCAGCGGGGAAAAGTGATGCTGGTCCTCACTGCCTCCTGGAACCCCTTCAAATGCCCCAGACAATTTGGCCCTCTCTGCTTTCCTGCGGACTCCATCCTCAAAAGCACCTGTTTTCACTCTCGGCAGCCTCCGGAGCAAAAAAGACAAACGTCCAGCTTTTGCTGCCACAGCAAAGGTGCCAGCGGGGAAAAGTGATGCTGGTCCTCACTGCCTCCTGGAACCCCTTCAAATGCCCCAGACAATTTGGCCCTCTCTGCTTTCCTGCGGACTCCATCCTCAAAAGCACCTGTTTTCACTCTCGGCTGCCTCAGGAGCGAAAAAGACAAACGTCCAGCTTTTGCTGCCACAGCAAAGGTGCCAGCGGGGAAAAGTGATGCTGGTCCTCACTGCCTCCTGGAACCCCTTCAAATGCCCCAGACAATTTGGCCCTCTCTGCTTTCCTGCGGACTCCATCCTCAAAAGCACCTGTTTTCACTCTCGGCAGCCTCCGGAGCAAAAAAGACAAACGTCCAGCTTTTGCTGCCACAGCAAAGGTGCCAGCGGGGAAAAGTGATGCTGGTCCTCACTGCCTCCTGGAACCCCTTCAAATGCCCCAGACAATTTGGCCCTCTCTGCTTTCCTGCGGACTCCATCCTCAAAAGCACCTGTTTTCGCTTTCGGCGGTGTTTGGAGCAAAAAAGACAAACGTCCAGCTTTTGCTGCCACAGCAAAGGTGGCAGCGGGGAAAAGTGATGCTGGTCCTCACTGCCTCCTGGAACCCCTTCAAATGCCCCAGACAATTTGGCCCTCTCTGCTTTCCTGCGGACTCCATCCTCAAAAGCACCTGTTTTCGCTTTCGGCGGTGTTTGGAGCAAGAAAGACAAACGTCCAGCTTTTGCTGCCACAGCAAAGGTGCCAGCGGGGAAAAGTGATGCTGGTCCTCACTGCCTCCTGGAACCCCTTCAAATGCCCCAGACAATTTGGCCCTCTCTGCTTTCCTGCGGACTCCATCCTCAAAAGCACCTGTTTTCGCTTTCGGCGGTGTTTAGAGCAAAAAAGACAAACGTCCAGCTTTTGCTGCCACAGCAAAGGTGGCAGCGGGGAAAAGTGATGCTGGTCCTCACTGCCTCCTGGAACCCCTTCAAATGCCCCAGACAATTTGGCCCTCTCTGCTTTCCTGCGGACTCCATCCTCAAAAGCACCTGTTTTCGCTTTCGGCGGTGTTTGGAGCAAGAAAGACAAATGTCCAGCTTTTGCTGCCACAGCAAAGGTGCCAGCGGGGAAAAGTGATGCTGGTCCTCACTGCCTCCTGGAACCCCTTCAAATGCCCCAGACAATTTGGCCCTCTCTGCTTTCCTGCGGACTCCATCCTCAAAAGCACCTGTTTTCACTCTCGGCAGCCTCAAGAGCAAAAAAGACAAACGTCCAGCTTTTGCTGCCACAGCAAAGGTGCCAGCGGGGAAAAGTGATGCTGGTCCTCACTGCCTCCTGGAACCCCTTCAAATGCCCCAGACAATTTGGCCCTCTCTGCTTTTCTGCGGACTCTATCCTCAAAAGCACCTGTTTTCACTCTCGGCAGCCTCCGGAGCAAAAAAGACAAACGTCCAGCTTTTGCTGCCACAGCAAAGGTGCCAGCGGGGAAAAGTGATGCTGGTCCTCACTGCCTCCTGGAACCCCTTCAAATGCCCCTGACAATTTGGCCCTCTCTGCTTTCCTGCGGACTCCATCCTCAAAAGCACCTGTTTTCGCTTTCGGCGGTGTTTGGAGCAAAAAAGACAAACGTCCAGCTTTTGCTGCCACAGCAAAGGTGCCAGCGGGGAAAAGTGATGCTGGTCCTCACTGCCTCCTGGAACCCCTTCAAATGCCCCAGACAATTTGGCCCTCTCTGCTTTCCTGCGGACTCCATCCTCAAAAGCACCTGTTTTCGCTTTCGGCGTTGTTTGGATCAAAAAAGACAAACGTCCAGCTTTTGCTGCCACAGCAAAGGTGCCAGCGGGGAAAAGTGATGCTGGTCCTCACTGCCTCCTGGAACCCCTTCAAATGCCCCAGACAATTTGGCCCTCTCTGCTTTCCTGCGGACTCCATCCTCAAAAGCACCTGTTTTCACTCTCGGCAGCCTCCGGAGCAAAAAAGACAAACGTCCAGCTTTTGCTGCCACAGCAAAGGTGCCAGCGGGGAAAAGTGATGCTGGTCCTCACTGCCTCCTGGAACCCCTTCAAATGCCCCAGACAATTTGGCCCTCTCTGCTTTCCTGCGGACTCCATCCTCAAAAGCACCTGTTTTCACTCTCGGCAGCCTCCGGAGCAAAAAAGACAAACGTCCAGCTTTTGCTGCCACAGCAAAGGTGCCAGCGGGGAAAAGTGATGCTGGTCCTCACTGCCTCCTGGAACCCCTTCAAATGCCCCAGACAATTTGGCCCTCTCTGCTTTCCTGCGGACTCCATCCTCAAAAGCACCTGTGTTCGCTTTCGGCGGTGTTTGGAGCAAGAAAGACAAACGTCCAGCTGTTGCTGCCACAGCAAAGGTGCCAGCGGGGAAAAGTGATGCTGGTCCTCACTGCCTCCTGGAACCCCTTCAAATGCCCCAGACAATTTGGCCCTCTCTGCTTTCCTGCGGACTCCATCCTCAAAAGCACGTTTTTTCGCTTTCGGCGGTGTTTAGAGCAAAAAGGACAAACGTCCAGCTTTTGCTGCCACAGCAAAGGTGGCAGCGGGGAAAAGTGATGCTGGTCCTCACTGCCTCCTGGGACCCCTTCAAATGCCCCAGACAATTTGGCCCTCTCTGCTTTCCTGCGGACTCCATCCTCAAAAGCACCTGTTTTCACTCTCGGCAGCCTCCGGAGCAAAAAAGACAAACGTCCAGGTTTTGCTGCCACAGCAATGGTGCCAGCGGGGAAAAGTGATGCTGGTCCTCACTGCCTCCTGGAACCCCTTCAAATGCCCCAGACAATTTGGCCCTCTCTGCTTTTCTGCGGACTCTATCCTCAAAAGCACCTGTTTTCACTCTCGGCAGCCTCCGGAGCAAAAAAGACAAACGTCCAGCTTTTGCTGCCACAGCAAAGGTGCCAGCGGGGAAAAGTGATGCTGGTCCTCACTGCCTCCTGGAACCCCTTCAAATGCCCCATACACTTTGGCCCTCTCTGCTTTCCTGCGGACTCCATCCTCAAAAGCACCTTTTTTCGCTTTCGGCGGTGTTTGGAGCAAAAAAGACAAACGTCGAGCTTTTGCTGCCACAGCAAAGGTGCCAGCGGGGAAAAGTGATGCTGGTCCTCACTGCCTCCTGGAACCCCTTCAAATGCCCCAGACAATTTGGCCCTCTCTGCTTTCCTGCGGACTCCATCCTCAAAAGCACCTCTTTTCGCTTTCGGCGTTGTTTGGATCAAAAAAGACAAACGTCCAGCTTTTGCTGCCACAGCAAAGGTGCCAGCGGGGAAAAGTGATGCTGGTCCTCACTGCCTCCTGGAACCCCTTCAAATGCCCCAGACAATTTGGCCCTCTCTGCTTTCCTGCGGACTCCATCCTCAAAAGCACCTGTTTTCACTCTCGGCAGCCTCCGGAGCAAAAAAGACAAACGTCCAGCTTTTGCTGCCACAGCAAAGGTGCCAGCGGGGAAAAGTGATGCTGGTCCTCACTGCCTCCTGGAACCCCTTCAAATGCCCCAGACAATTTGGCCCTCTCTGCTTTCCTGCGGACTCCATCCTCAAAAGCACCTGTTTTCACTCTCGGCTGCCTCAGGAGCAAAAAAGACAAACGTCCAGCTTTTGCTGCCACAGCAAAGGTGCCAGCGGGGAAAAGTGATGCTGGTCCTCACTGCCTCCTGGAACCCCTTCAAATGCCCCAGACAATTTGGCCCTCTCTGCTTTCCTGCGGACTCCATCCTCAAAAGCACCTGTTTTCACTCTCGGCAGCCTCCGGAGCAAAAAAGACAAACGTCCAGCTTTTGCTGCCACAGCAAAGGTGCCAGCGGGGAAAAGTGATGCTGGTCCTCACTGCCTCCTGGAACCCCTTCAAATGCCCCAGACAATTTGGCCCTCTCTGCTTTCCTGCGGACTCCATCCTCAAAAGCACCTGTTTTCGCTTTCGGCGTTGTTTGGATCAAAAAAGACAAACGTCCAGCTTTTGCTGCCACAGCAAAGGTGCCAGCGGGGAAAAGTGATGCTGGTCCTCACTGCCTCCTGGAACCCCTTCAAATGCCCCAGACAATTTGGCCCTCTCTGCTTTCCTGCGGACTCCATCCTCAAAAGCACCTGTTTTCGCTTTCGGCGGTGTTTAGAGCAAAAAAGACAAACGTCCAGCTTTTGCTGCCACAGCAAAGGTGCCAGCGGGGAAAAGTGATGCTGGTCCTCACTGCCTCCTGGAACCCCTTCAAATGCCCCAGACAATTTGGTCCTCTCTGCTTTCCTGCGGACTCCATCCTCAAAAGCACCTGTTTTCGCTTTCGGCGTTGTTTGGATCAAAAAAGACAAACGTCCAGCTTTTGCTGCCACAGCAAAGGTGCCAGCGGGGAAAAGTGATGCTGGTCCTCACTGCCTCCTGGAACCCCTTCAAATGCCCCAGACAATTTGGCCCTCTCTGCTTTCCTGCGGACTCCATCCTCAAAAGCACCTGTTTTCACTCTCGGTAGCCTCCGGAGCAAAAAAGACAAACGTCCAGCTTTTGCTGCCACAGCAAAGGCGCCAGCGGGGAAAAGTGATGCTGGTCCTCACTGCCTCCTGGAACCCCTTCAAATGCCCCAGACAATTTGGCCCTCTCTGCTTTTCTGCGGACTCTATCCTCAAAAGCACCTGTTTTCACTCGCGGCAACCTCCGGAGCAAAAAAGACAAACGTCCAGCTTTTGCTGCCACAGCAAAGGTGCCAGCGGGGAAAAGTGATGCTGGTCCTCACTGCCTCCTGGAACCCCTTCAAATGCCCCAGACAATTTGGCCCTCTCTGCTTTCCTGCGGACTCCATCCTCAAAAGCACCTGTTTTCGCTTTCGGCGGTGTTTGGAGCAAAAAAGACAAACGTCCAGCTTTTGCTGCCACAGCAAAGGTGCCAGCGGGGAAAAGTGATGCTGGTCCTCACTGCCTCCTGGAACCCCTTCAAATGCCCCAGACAATTTGGCCCTCTCTGCTTTCCTGCGGACTCCATCCTCAAAAGCACCTGTTTTCGCTTTCGGCGTTGTTTGGATCAAAAAAGACAAACGTCCAGCTTTTGCTGCCACAGCAAAGGTGCCAGCGGGGAAAAGTGATGCTGGTCCTCACTGCCTCCTGGAACCCCTTCAAATGCCCCAGACAATTTGGCCCTCTCTGCTTTCCTGCGGACTCCATCCTCAAAAGCACCTGTTTTCACTCTCGGCAGCCCCCGGAGCAAAAAAGACAAACGTCCAGCTTTTGCTGCCACAGCAAAGGTGCCAGCGGGGAAAAGTGATGCTGGTCCTCACTGCCTCCTGGAACCCCTTCAAATGCCCCAGACAATTTGGCCCTCTCTGCTTTCCTGCGCACTCCATCCTCAAAAGCACCTGTTTTCGCTTTCGGCGTTGTTTGGAGCAAAAAAGACAAACGTCCAGCTTTTGCTGCCACAGCAAAGGTGCCAGCGGGGAAAAGTGATGCTGGTCCTCACTGCCTCCTGGAACCCCTTCAAATGCCCCAGACAATTTGGCCCTCTCTGCTTTCCTGCGGACTCCATCCTCAAAAGCACCTGTTTTCGCTTTCGGCGGTGTTTAGAGCAAAAAAGACAAACGTCCAGCTTTTGCTGCCACAGCAAAGGTGCCAGCGGGGAAAAGTGATGCTGGTCCTCACTGCCTCCTGGAACCCCTTCAAATGCCCCAGACAATTTGGCCCTCTCTGCTTTCCTGCGGACTCCATCCTCAAAAGCACCTGTTTTCACTCTCGGCAGCCCCCGGAGCAAAAAAGACAAACGTCCAGCTTTTGCTGCCACAGCAAAGGTGCCAGCGGGGAAAAGTGATGCTGGTCCTCACTGCCTCCTGGAACCCCTTCAAATGCCCCAGACAATTTGGCCCTCTCTGCTTTCCTGCGGACTCCATCCTCAAAAGCACCTGTTTTCACTCTCGGCAGCCTCCGGAGCAAAAAAGACAAACGTCCAGCTTTAGCTGCCACAGCAAAGGTGCCAGCGGGGAAAAGTGATGCTGGTCCTCACTGCCTCCTGGAACCCCTTCAAATGCCCCAGACAATTTGGCCCTCTCTGCTTTCCTGCGGACTCCATCCTCAAAAGCACCTGTTTTCACTCTCGGCAGTCTCCAGAGCAAAAAAGACAAACGTCCAGGTTTTGCTGCCACAGCAAAGGTGCCAGCGGGGAAAAGTGATGCTGGTCCTCACTGCCTCCTGGAACCCCTTCAAATGCCCCAGACAATTTGGCCCTCTCTGCTTTCCTGCGGACTCCATCCTCAAAAGCACCTGTTTTCACTCTCGGCAGCCTCCGGAGCAAAAAAGACAAACGTCCAGGTTTTGCTGCCACAGCAAAGGTGCCAGCGGGGAAAAGTGATGCTGGTCCTCACTGCCTCCTGGAACCCCTTCAAATGCCCCAGACAATTTGGCCCTCTCTGCTTTCCTGCGGACTCCATCCTCAAAAGCACCTGTTTTCACTCTCGGCAGCCTCCGGAGCAAAAAAGACAAACGTCCAGCTTTTGCTGCCACAGCAAAGGTGCCAGCGGGGAAAAGTGATGCTGGTCCTCACTGCCTCCTGGAACCCCTTCAAATGCCCCAGACAATTTGGCCCTCTCGTCTTTCCTGCGGACTCCATCCTCAAAAGCACCTGTTTTCACTCTCGGCTGCCTCCGGAGCAAAAAAGACAAACGTCCAGCTTTTGCTGCCACAGCAAAGGTGCCAGCGGGGAAAAGTGATGCTGGTCCTCACTGCCTCCTGGAACCCCTTCAAATGCCCCAGACAATTTGGCCCTCTCTGCTTTCCTGCGGACTCCATCCTCAAAAGCACCTGTTTTCACTCTCGGCAGCCTCCGGAGCAAAAAAGACAAACGTCCAGCTTTTGCTGCCACAGCAAAGGTGCCAGCGGGGAAAAGTGATGCTGGTCCTCACTGCCTCCTGGAACCCCTTCAAATGCCCCAGACAATTTGGCCCTCTCTGCTTTCCTGCGGACTCCATCCTCAAAAGCACCTGTTTTCGCTTTCGGCGGTATTTGGAGCAAGAAAGACAAACGTCCAGCTTTTGCTGCCACAGCAAAGGTGCCAGCGGGGAAAAGTGATGCTGGTCCTCACTGCCTCCTGGAACCCCTTCAAATGCCCCAGACAATTTGGCCCTCTCTGCTTTCCTGCGGACTCCATCCTCAAAAGCACCTGTTTTCGCTTTCGGCGGTGTTTAGAGCAAAAAAGACAAACGTCCAGCTTTTGCTGCCACAGCAAAGGTGGCAGCGGGGAAAAGTGATGCTGGTCCTCACTGCCTCCTGGAACCCCTTCAAATGCCCCAGACAATTTGGCCCTCTCTGCTTTCCTGCGGACTCCATCCTCAAAAGCACCTGTTTTCACTCTCGGCAGCCTCCGGAGCAAAAAAGACAAACGTCCAGCTTTTGCTGCCACAGCAAAGGTGCCAGCGGGGAAAAGTGATGCTGGTCCTCACTGCCTCCTGGAACCCCTTCAAATGCCCCAGACAATTTGGCCCTCTCTGCTTTCCTGCGGACTCCATCCTCAAAAGCACCTGTTTTCGCTTTAGGCGGTGTTTGGAGCAAGAAAGACAAACGTCCAGCTTTTGCTGCCACAGCAAAGGTGCCAGCGGGGAAAAGTGATGCTGGTCCTCACTGCCTCCTGGAACCCCTTCAAATGCCCCAGACAATTTGGCCCTCTCTGCTTTCCTGCGGACTCCATCCTCAAAAGCACCTGTTTTCACTCTCGGCAGCCTCCGGAGCAAAAGAGACAAACGTCCAGCTTTTGCTGCCACAGCAAAGGTGCCAGCGGGGAAAAGTGATGCTGGTCCTCACTGCCTCCTGGAACCCCTTCAAATGCCCCAGACAATTTGGCCCTCTCTGCTTTCCTGCGGACTCCATCCTCAAAAGCACCTGTTTTCGCTTTAGGCGGTGTTTGGAGCAAGAAAGACAAACGTCCAGCTTTTGCTGCCACAGCAAAGGTGCCAGCGGGGAAAAGTGATGCTGGTCCTCACTGCCTCCTGGAACCCCTTCAAATGCCCCAGACAATTTGGCCCTCTCTGCTTTCCTGCGGACTCCATCCTCAAAAGCACCTGTTTTCGCTTTCGGCGGTGTTTAGAGCAAAAAAGACAAACGTCCAGCTTTTGCTGCCACAGCAAAGGTGCCAGCGGGGAAAAGTGATGCTGGTCCTCACTGCCTCCTGGAACCCCTTCAAATGCCCCAGACAATTTGGTCCTCTCTGCTTTCCTGCGGACTCCATCCTCAAAAGCACCTGTTTTCGCTTTCGGCGGTGTTTGGAGCAAGAAAGACAAACGTCCAGCTTTTGCTGCCACAGCAAAGGTGCCAGCGGGGAAAAGTGATGCTGGTCCTCACTGCCTCCTGGAACCCCTTCAAATGCCCCAGACAATTTGGCCCTCTCTGCTTTCCTGCGGACTCCATCCTCAAAAGCACCCGTTTTCACTCTCGGCTGCCTCAGGAGCAAAAAAGACAAACGTCCAGCTTTTGCTGCCACAGCAAAGGTGCCAGCGGGGAAAAGTGATGCTGGTCCTCACTGCCTCCTGGAACCCCTTCAAATGGCCCAGACAATTTGGCCCTCTCTGCTTTCCTGCGGACTCCATCCTCAAAAGCACCTGTTTTCACTCTCGGCAGCCTCCGGAGCAAAAAAGACAAACGTCAGCTTTTGCTGCCACAGCAAAGGTGCCAGCGGGGAAAAGTGATGCTGGTCCTCACTGCCTCCTGGAACCCCTTCAAATGCCCCAGACAATTTGGCCCTCTCTGCTTTCCTGCGGACTCCATCCTCAAAAGCACCTGTTTTCACTCTCGGCAGCCTCCGGAGCAAAAAAGACAAACGTCCAGCTTTTGCTGCCACAGCAAAGGTGGCAGCGGGGAAAAGTGATGCTGGTCCTCACTGCCTCCTGGAACCCCTTCAAATGCCCCAGACAATTTGGCCCTCTCTGCTTTTCTGCGGACTCTATCCTCAAAAGCACCTGTTTTCACTCTCGGCAGCCTCCGGAGCAAAAAAGACAAACGTCCAGCTTTTGCTGCCACAGCAAAGGTGCCAGCGGGGAAAAGTGATGCTGGTCCTCACTGCCTCCTGGAACCCCTTCAAATGCCCCAGACAATTTGGCCCTCTCTGCTTTCCTGCGGACTCCATCCTCAAAAGCACCTGTTTTCGCTTTCGGCGGTGTTTGGAGCAAAAAAGACAAACGTCCAGCTTTTGCTGCCACAGCAAAGGTGCCAGCGGGGAAAAGTGATGCTGGTCCTCACTGCCTCCTGGAACCCCTTCAAATGCCCCAGACAATTTGGCCCTCTCTGCTTTCCTGCGGACTCCATCCTCAAAAGCACCTGTTTTCACTCTCGGCAGCCTCCGGAGCAAAAAAGACAAACGTCCAGCTTTTGCTGCCACAGCAAAGGTGCCAGCGGGGAAAAGTGATGCTGGTCCTCACTGCCTCCTGGAACCCCTTCAAATGGCCCAGACAATTTGGCCCTCTCTGCTTTCCTGCGGACTCCATCCTCAAAAGCACCTGTTTTCACTCTCGGCAGCCTCCGGAGCAAAAAAGACAAACGTCCAGCTTTTGCTGCCACAGCAAAGGTGCCAGCGGGGAAAAGTGATGCTGGTCCTCACTGCCTCCTGGAACCCCTTCAAATGCCCCAGACAATTTGGCCCTCTCTGCTTTCCTGCGGACTCCATCCTCAAAAGCACCTGTTTTCGCTTTAGGCGGTGTTTGGAGCAAGAAAGACAAACGTCCAGCTTTTGCTGCCACAGCAAAGGTGCCAGCGGGGAAAAGTGATGCTGGTCCTCACTGCCTCCTGGAACCCCTTCAAATGCCCCAGACAATTTGGCCCTCTCTGCTTTCCTGCGGACTCCATCCTCAAAAGCACCTGTTTTCGCTTTCGGCGGTGTTTAGAGCAAAAAAGACAAACGTCCAGCTTTTGCTGCCACAGCAAAGGTGCCAGCGGGGAAAAGTGATGCTGGTCCTCACTGCCTCCTGGAACCCCTTCAAATGCCCCAGACAATTTGGTCCTCTCTGCTTTCCTGCGGACTCCATCCTCAAAAGCACCTGTTTTCGCTTTCGGCGGTGTTTGGAGCAAGAAAGACAAACGTCCAGCTTTTGCTGCCACAGCAAAGGTGGCAGCGGGGAAAAGTGATGCTGGTCCTCACTGCCTCCTGGAACCCCTTCAAATGCCCCAGACAATTTGGCCCTCTCTGCTTTCCTGCGGACTCCATCCTCAAAAGCACCTGTTTTCGCTTTCGGCGGTGTTTAGAGCAAAAAAGACAAACGTCCAGCTTTTGCTGCCACAGCAAAGGTGCCAGCGGGGAAAAGTGATGCTGGTCCTCACTGCCTCCTGGAACCCCTTCAAATGCCCCAGACAATTTGGCCCTCTCTGCTTTCCTGCGGACTCCATCCTCAAAAGCACCTGTTTTCACTCTCGGCAGCCTCCAGAGCAAAAAAGACAAACGTCCAGCTTTTGCCTCCACAGCAAAGGTGCCAGCGGGGAAAAGTGATGCTGGTCCTCACTGCCTCCTGGAACCCCTTCAAATGCCCCAGACAATTTGGCCCTCTCTGCTTTCCTGCGGACTCCATCCTCAAAAGCACCTGTTTTCACTCTCGGCTGCCTCAGGAGCAAAAAAGACAAACGTCCAGCTTTTGCTGCCACAGCAAAGGTGCCAGCGGGGAAAAGTGATGCTGGTCCTCACTGCCTCCTGGAACCCCTTCAAATGGCCCAGACAATTTGGCCCTCTCTGCTTTCCTGCGGACTCCATCCTCAAAAGCACCTGTTTTCACTCTCGGCAGCCTCCGGAGCAAAAAAGACAAACGTCCAGCTTTTGCTGCCACAGCAAAGGTGCCAGCGGGGAAAAGTGATGCTGGTCCTCACTGCCTCCTGGAACCCCTTCAAATGCCCCAGACAATTTGGCCCTCTCTGCTTTCCTGCGGACTCCATCCTCAAAAGCACCTGTTTTCGCTTTCGGCGGTGTTTAGAGCAAAAAAGACAAACGTCCAGCTTTTGCTGCCACAGCAAAGGTGCCAGCGGGGAAAAGTGATGCTGGTCCTCACTGCCTCCTGGAACCCCTTCAAATGCCCCAGACAATTTGGTCCTCTCTGCTTTCCTGTGGACTCCATCCTCAAAAGCACCTGTTTTCACTCTCGGCAGCCTCCAGAGCAAAAAAGACAAACGTCCAGCTTTTGCTGCCACAGCAAAGGTGCCAGCGGGGAAAAGTGATGCTGGTCCTCACTGCCTCCTGGAACCCCTTCAAATGCCCCAGACAATTTGGCCCTCTCTGCTTTCCTGCGGACTCCATCCTCAAAAGCACCTGTTTTCACTCTCGGCAGCCTCCGGAGCAAAAAAGACAAACGTCCAGGTTTTGCTGCCACAGCAAAGGTGCCAGCGGGGAAAAGTGATGCTGGTCCTCACTGCCTCCTGGAACCCCTTCAAATGCCCCAGACAATTTGGCCCTCTCTGCTTTTCTGCGGACTCTATCCTCAAAAGCACCTGTTTTCACTCTCGGCAGCCTCCGGAGCAAAAAAGACAAACGTCCAGCTTTTGCTGCCACAGCAAAGGTGCCAGCGGGGAAAAGTGATGCTGGTCCTCACTGCCTCCTGGAACCCCTTCAAATGCCCCAGACAATTTGGCCCTCTCTGCTTTCCTGCGGACTCCATCCTCAAAAGCACCTGTTTTCGCTTTCGGCGGTGTTTGGAGCAAAAAAGACAAACGTCCAGCTTTTGCTGCCACAGCAAAGGTGCCAGCGGGGAAAAGTGATGCTGGTCCTCACTGCCTCCTGGAACCCCTTCAAATGCCCCAGACAATTTGGCCCTCTCTGCTTTCCTGCGGACTCCATCCTCAAAAGCACCTGTTTTCACTCTCGGCTGCCTCAGGAGCAAAAAAGACAAACGTCCAGCTTTTGCTGCCACAGCAAAGGTGCCAGCGGGGAAAAGTGATGCTGGTCCTCACTGCCTCCTGGAACCCCTTCAAATGGCCCAGACAATTTGGCCGTCTCTGCTTTCCTGCGGACTCCATCCTCAAAAGCACCTGTTTTCACTCTCGGCAGCCTCCGGAGCAAAAAAGACAAACGTCCAGCTTTTGCTGCCACAGCAAAGGTGCCAGCGGGGAAAAGTGATGCTGGTCCTCACTGCCTCCTGGAACCCCTTCAAATGCCCCAGACAATTTGGCCCTCTCTGCTTTCCTGCGGACTCCATCCTCAAAAGCACCTGTTTTCGCTTTAGGCGGTGTTTGGAGCAAGAAAGACAAACGTCCAGCTTTTGCTGCCACAGCAAAGGTGCCAGCGGGGAAAAGTGATGCTGGTCCTCACTGCCTCCTGGAACCCCTTCAAATGCCCCAGACAATTTGGCCCTCTCTGCTTTCCTGCGGACTCCATCCTCAAAAGCACCTGTTTTCGCTTTCGGCGGTGTTTAGAGCAAAAAAGACAAACGTCCAGCTTTTGCTGCCACAGCAAAGGTGCCAGCGGGGAAAAGTGATGCTGGTCCTCACTGCCTCCTGGAACCCCTTCAAATGCCCCAGACAATTTGGTCCTCTCTGCTTTCCTGCGGACTCCATCCTCAAAAGCACCTGTTTTCGCTTTCGGCGGTGTTTGGAGCAAGAAAGACAAACGTCCAGCTTTTGCTGCCACAGCAAAGGTGCCAGCGGGGAAAAGTGATGCTGGTCCTCACTGCCTCCTGGAACCCCTTCAAATGCCCCAGACAATTTGGCCCTCTCTGCTTTCCTGCGGACTCCATCCTCAAAAGCACCTGTTTTCGCTTTCGGCGGTGTTTAGAGCAAAAAAGACAAACGTCCAGCTTTTGCTGCCACAGCAAAGGTGCCAGCGGGGAAAAGTGATGCTGGTCCTCACTGCCTCCTGGAACCCCTTCAAATGCCCCAGACAATTTGGCCCTCTCTGCTTTCCTGCGGACTCCATCCTCAAAAGCACCTGTTTTCACTCTCGGCAGCCTCCGGAGCAAAAAAGACAAACGTCCAGCTTTTGCTGCCACAGCAAAGGTGCCAGCGGGGAAAAGTGATGCTGGTCCTCACTGCCTCCTGGAACCCGTTCAAATGCCCCAGACAATTTGGCCCTCTCTGCTTTCCTGCGGACTCCATCCTCAAAAGCACCTGTTTTCACTCTCGGCTGCCTCAGGAGCAAAAAAGACAAACGTCCAGCTTTTGCTGCCACAGCAAAGGTGCCAGCGGGGAAAAGTGATGCTGGTCCTCACTGCCTCCTGGAACCCCTTCAAATGCCCCAGACAATTTGGCCCTCTCTGCTTTCCTGCGGACTCCATCCTCAAAAGCACCTGTTTTCACTCTCGGCAGCCTCCGGAGCAAAAAAGACAAACGTCCAGCTTTTGCTGCCACAGCAAAGGTGCCAGCGGGGAAAAGTGATGCTGGTCCTCACTGCCTCCTGGAACCCCTTCAAATGCCCCAGACAATTTGGCCCTCTCTGCTTTCCTGCGGACTCCATCCTCAAAAGCACCTGTTTTCGCTTTCGGCGGTGTTTAGAGCAAAAAAGACAAACGTCCAGCTTTTGCTGCCACAGCAAAGGTGCCAGCGGGGAAAAGTGATGCTGGTCCTCACTGCCTCCTGGAACCCCTTCAAATGCCCCAGACAATTTGGTCCTCTCTGCTTTCCTGCGGACTCCATCCTCAAAAGCACCTGTTTTCACTCTCGGCAGCCTCCAGAGCAAAAAAGACAAACGTCCAGCTTTTGCTGCCACAGCAAAGGTGCCAGCGGGGAAAAGTGATGCTGGTCCTCACTGCCTCCTGGAACCCCTTCAAATGCCCCAGACAATTTGGCCCTCTCTGCTTTCCTGCGGACTCCATCCTCAAAAGCACCTGTTTTCACTCTCGGCAGCCTCCGGAGCAAAAAAGACAAACGTCCAGGTTTTGCTGCCACAGCAAAGGTGCCAGCGGGGAAAAGTGATGCTGGTCCTCACTGCCTCCTGGAACCCCTTCAAATGCCCCAGACAATTTGGCCCTCTCTGCTTTTCTGCGGACTCTATCCTCAAAAGCACCTGTTTTCACTCTCGGCAGCCTCCGGAGCAAAAAAGACAAACGTCCAGGTTTTGCTGCCACAGCAAAGGTGCCAGCGGGGAAAAGTGATGCTGGTCCTCACTGCCTCCTGGAACCCCTTCAAATGCCCCAGACAATTTGGCCCTCTCTGCTTTCCTGCGGACTCCATCCTCAAAAGCACCTGTTTTCGCTTTCGGCGGTGTTTGGAGCAAAAAAGACAAACGTCCAGCTTTTGCTGCCACAGCAAAGGTGCCAGCGGGGAAAAGTGATGCTGGTCCTCACTGCCTCCTGGAACCCCTTCAAATGCCCCAGACAATTTGGCCCTCTCTGCTTTCCTGCGGACTCCATCCTCAAAAGCACCTGTTTTCGCTTTCGGCGTTGTTTGGATCAAAAAAGAAAAACGTCCAGCTTTTGCTGCCACAGCAAAGGTGCCAGCGGGGAAAAGTGATGCTGGTCCTCACTGCCTCCTGGAACCCCTTCAAATGCCCCAGACAATTTGGCCCTCTCTGCTTTCCTGCGGACTCCATCCTCAAAAGCACCTGTTTTCACTCTCGGCAGCCTCCGGAGCAAAAAAGACAAACGTCCAGGTTTTGCTGCCACAGCAAAGGTGCCAGCGGGGAAAAGTGATGCTGGTCCTCACTGCCTCCTGGAACCCCTTCAAATGCCCCAGACAATTTGGCCCTCTCTGCTTTCCTGCGGACTCCATCCTCAAAAGCACCTGTTTTCGCTTTCGGCGGTGTTTAGAGCAAAAAAGACAAACGTCCAGCTTTTGCTGCCACAGCAAAGGTGCCAGCGGGGAAAAGTGATGCTGGTCCTCACTGCCTCCTGGAACCCCTTCAAATGCCCCAGACAATTTGGCCCTCTCTGCTTTCCTGCGGACTCCATCCTCAAAAGCACCCGTTTTCACTCTCGGCTGCCTCAGGAGCAAAAAAGACAAACGTCCAGCTTTTGCTGCCACAGCAAAGGTGCCAGCGGGGAAAAGTGATGCTGGTCCTCACTGCCTCCTGGAACCCCTTCAAATGGCCCAGACAATTTGGCCCTCTCTGCTTTCCTGCGGACTCCATCCTCAAAAGCACCTGTTTTCACTCTCGGCTGCCTCCGGAGCAAAAAAGACAAACGTCCAGCTTTTGCTGCCACAGCAAAGGTGCCAGCGGGGAAAAGTGATGCTGGTCCTCACTGCCTCCTGGAACCCCTTCAAATGCCCCAGACAATTTGGCCCTCTCTGCTTTCCTGCGGACTCCATCCTCAAAAGCACCTGTTTTCACTCTCGGCTGCCTCAGGAGCAAAAAAGACAAACGTCCAGCTTTTGCTGCCACAGCAAAGGTGCCAGCGGGGAAAAGTGATGCTGGTCCTCACTGCCTCCTGGAACCCCTTCAAATGCCCCAGACAATTTGGCCCTCTCTGCTTTCCTGCGGACTCCATCCTCAAAAGCACCTGTTTTTGCTGTCGGCGGTGTTTGGAGCAAGAAAGACAAACGTCCAGCTTTTGCTGCCACAGCAAAGGTGCCAGCGGGGAAAAGTGATGCTGGTCCTCACTGCCTCCTGGAACCCCTTCAAATGCCCCAGACAATTTGGCCCTCTCTGCTTTCCTGCGGACTCCATCCTCAAAAGCACCTGTTTTCGCTTTCGGCGGTGTTTAGAGCAAAAAAGACAAACGTCCAGCTTTTGCTGCCACAGCAAAGGTGCCAGCGGGGAAAAGTGATGCTGGTCCTCACTGCCTCCTGGAACCCCTTCAAATGCCCCAGACAATTTGGCCCTCTCTGCTTTCCTGCGGACTCCATCCTCAAAAGCACCTGTTTTCACTCTCGGCTGCCTCAGGAGCAAAAAAGACGAACGTCCAGCTTTTGCTGCCACAGCAAAGGTGCCAGCGCAGAAAAGTGATGCTGGTCCTCACTGCCTCCTGGAACCCCTTCAAATGGCCCAGACAATTTGGCCCTCTCTGCTTTCCTGCGGACTCCATCCTCAAAAGCACCTGTTTTCGCTTTCGGCGGTGTTTGGAGCAAAAAAGACAAACGTCCAGCTTTTGCTGCCACAGCAAAGGTGCCAGCGGGGAAAAGTGATGCTGGTCCTCACTGCCTCCTGGAACCCCTTCAAATGCCCCAGACAATTTGGCCCTCTCTGCTTTCCTGCGGACTCCATCCTCAAAAGCACCTGTTTTCACTCTCGGCAGCCTCCGGAGCAAAAAAGACAAACGTCCAGCTTTTGCTGCCACAGCAAAGGTGCCAGCGGGGAAAAGTGATGCTGGTCCTCACTGCCTCCTGGAACCCCTTCAAATGGCCCAGACAATTTGGCCCTCTCTGCTTTCCTGCGGACTCCATCCTCAAAAGCACCTGTTTTCACTCTCGGGTGCCTCAGGATCAAAAAAGACAAACGTCCAGCTTTTGCTGCCACAGCAAAGGTGCCAGCGGGGAAAAGTGATGCTGGTCCTCACTGCCTCCTGGAACCCCTTCAAATGCCCCAGACAATTTGGCCCTCTCTGCTTTCCTGCGGACTCCATCCTCAAAAGCACCTGTTTTCACTCTCGGCAGGCTCCGGAGCAAAAAAGACAAACGTCCAGCTTTTGCTGCCACAGCAAAGGTGCCAGCGGGGAAAAGTGATGCTGGTCCTCACTGCCTCCTGGAACTCCTTCAAATGCCCCAGACAATTTGGCCCTCTCTGCTTTCCTGCGGACTCCATCCTCAAAAGCACCTGTTTTCACTCTCGGCAGCCTCCGGAGCAAAAAAGACAAACGTCCAGCTTTTGCTGCCACAGCAAAGGTGCCAGCGGGGAAAAGTGATGCTGGTCCTCACTGCCTCCTGGAACCCCTTCAAATGCCCCAGACAATTTGGCCCTCTCTGCTTTCCTGCGGACTCCATCCTCAAAAGCACCTGTTTTCGCTTTCGGCGGTGTTTGGAGCAAAAAAGACAAACGTCCAGCTTTTGCTGCCACAGCAAAGGTGCCAGCGGGGAAAAGTGATGCTGGTCCTCACTGCCTCCTGGAACCCCTTCAAATGCCCCAGACAATTTGGCCCTCTCTGCTTTCCTGTGGACTCCATCCTCAAAAGCACCTGTTTTCACTCTCGGCAGCCCCCAGAGCAAAAAAGACAAATGTCCAGGTTTTGCTGCCACAGCAAAGGTGGCAGCGGGGAAAAGTGATGCTGGTCCTCACTGCCTCCTGGAACCCCTTCAAATGCCCCAGACAATTTGGCCCTCTCTGCTTTCCTGCGGACTCCATCCTCAAAAGCACCTGTTTTCGCTTTCGGCGGTGTTTGGAGCAAAAAAGACAAACGTCCAGCTTTTGCTGCCACAGCAAAGGTGCCAGCGGGGAAAAGTGATGCTGGTCCTCACTGCCTCCTGGAACCCCTTCAAATGCCCCATACACTTTGGCCCTCTCTGCTTTCCTGCGGACTCCATCCTCAAAAGCACCTGTTTTCGCTTTCGGCGTTGTTTGGATCAAAAAAGACAAACGTCCAGCTTTTGCTGCCACAGCAAAGGTGCCAGCGGGGAAAAGTGATGCTGGTCCTCACTGCCTCCTGGAACCCCTTCAAATGCCCCAGACAATTTGGCCCTCTCTGCTTTCCTGCGGACTCCATCCTCAAAAGCACCTGTTTTCGCTTTCGGCGGTGTTTAGAGCAAAAAAGACAAACGTCCAGCTTTTGCTGCCACAGCAAAGGTGCCAGCGGGGAAAAGTGATGCTGGTCCTCACTGCCTCCTGGAACCCCTTCAAATGCCCCAGACAATTTGGCCCTCTCTGCTTTTCTGCGGACTCTATCCTCAAAAGCACCTGTTTTCACTCTCGGCAGCCTCCGGAGCAAAAAAGACAAACGTCCAGCTTTTGCTGCCACAGCAAAGGTGCCAGCGGGGAAAAGTGATGCTGGTCCTCACTGCCTCCTGGAACCCCTTCAAATGCCCCAGACAATTTGGCCCTCTCTGCTTTCCTGCGGACTCCATCCTCAAAAGCACCTGTTTTCACTCTCGGCAGCCTCCGGAGCAAAAAAGACAAACGTCCAGGTTTTGCTGCCACAGCAAAGGTGCCAGCGGGGAAAAGTGATGCTGGTCCTCACTGCCTCCTGGAACCCCTTCAAATGCCCCAGACAATTTGGCCCTCTCTGCTTTCCTGCGGACTCCATCCTCAAAAGCACCTGTTTTCACTCTCGGTAGCCCCCAGAGCAAAAAAGACAAATGTCCAGCTTTTGCTGCCACAGCAAAGGTGCCAGCGGGGAAAAGTGATGCTGGTCCTCACTGCCTCCTGGAACCCCTTCAAATGCCCCAGACAATTTGGCCCTCTCTGCTTTCCTGCGGACTCCATCCTCAAAAGCACCTGTTTTCGCTTTCGGCGGTGTTTGGAGCAAAAAAGACAAACGTCCAGCTTTTGCTGCCACAGCAAAGGTGCCAGCGGGGAAAAGTGATGCTGGTCCTCACTGCCTCCTGGAACCCCTTCAAATGCCCCAGACAATTTGGCCCTCTCTGCTTTCCTGCGGACTCCATCCTCAAAAGCACCTGTTTTCGCTTTCGGCGTTGTTTGGATCAAAAAAGAAAAACGTCCAGCTTTTGCTGCCACAGCAAAGGTGCCAGCGGGGAAAAGTGATGCTGGTCCTCACTGCCTCCTGGAACCCCTTCAAATGCCCCAGACAATTTGGCCCTCTCTGCTTTCCTGTGGACTCCATCCTCAAAAGCACCTGTTTTCACTCTCGGCAGCCCCCGGAGCAAAAAAGAAAAACGTCCAGCTTTTGCTGCCACAGCAAAGGTGCCAGCGGGGAAAAGTGATGCTGGTCCTCACTGCCTCCTGGAACCCCTTCAAATGCCCCAGACAATTTGGCCCTCTCTGCTTTCCTGCGGACTCCATCCTCAAAAGCACCTGTTTTCACTCTCGCAGCCTCCAGAGCAAAAAAGACAAACGTCCAGCTTTTGCTGCCACAGCAAAGGTGCCAGCGGGGAAAAGTGATGCTGGTCCTCACTGCCTCCTGGAACCCCTTCAAATGCCCCAGACAATTTGGCCCTCTCTGCTTTCCTGCGGACTCCATCCTCAAAAGCACCTGTTTTCACTCTCTGCAGCCTCCGGAGCAAAAAAGACAAACGTCCAGGTTTTGCTGCCACAGCAAAGGTGCCAGCGGGGAAAAGTGATGCTGGTCCTCACTGCCTCCTGGAACCCCTTCAAATGCCCCAGACAATTTGGCCCTCTCTGCTTTCCTGCGGACTCCATCCTCAAAAGCACCTGTTTTCACTCTCGGCTGCCTCCGGAGCAAAAAAGACAAACGTCCAGCTTTTGCTGCCACAGCAAAGGTGCCAGCGGGGAAAAGTGATGCTGGTCCTCACTGCCTCCTGGAACCCCTTCAAATGCCCCAGACAATTTGGCCCTCTCTGCTTTCCTGCGGACTCCATCCTCAAAAGCACCTGTTTTCACTCTCGGCAGCCTCCGGAGCAAAAAAGACAAACGTCCAGCTTTTGCTGCCACAGCAAAGGTGCCAGCGGGAAAAGTGATGCTGGTCCTCACTGCCTCCTGGAACCCCTTCAAATGCCCCAGACAATTTGGCCCTCTCTGCTTTCCTGCGGACTCCATCCTCAAAAGCACCTGTTTTTGCTGTCGGCGGTGTTTGGAGCAAAAAAGACAAACGTCCAGCTTTTGCTGCCACAGCAAAGGTGCCAGCGGGGAAAAGTGATGCTGGTCCTCACTGCCTCCTGGAACCCCTTCAAATGCCCCAGACAATTTGGCCCTCTCTGCTTTCCTGCGGACTCCATCCTCAAAAGCACCTGTTTTCGCTTTCGGCGGTGTTTGGAGCAAGAAAGACAAACGTCCAGCTTTTGCTGCCACAGCAAAGGTGCCAGCGGGGAAAAGTGATGCTGGTCCTCACTGCCTCCTGGAACCCCTTCAAATGCCCCAGACAATTTGGCCCTCTCTGCTTTCCTGCGGACTCCATCCTCAAAAGCACCTGTTTTCGCTTTCGGCGGTGTTTAGAGCAAAAAAGACAAACGTCCAGCTTTTGCTGCCACAGCAAAGGTGCCAGCGGGGAAAAGTGATGCTGGTCCTCACTGCCTCCTGGAACCCCTTCAAATGCCCCAGACAATTTGGCCCTCTCTGCTTTCCTGCGGACTCCATCCTCAAAAGCACCTGTTTTCACTCTCGGCTGCCTCAGGAGCAAAAAAGACGAACGTCCAGCTTTTGCTGCCACAGCAAAGGTGCCAGCGGGGAAAAGTGATGCTGGTCCTCACTGCCTCCTGGAACCCCTTCAAATGCCCCAGACAATTTGGCCCTCTCTGCTTTCCTGCGGACTCCATCCTCAAAAGCACCTGTTTTCGCTTTCGGCGGTGTTTGGAGCAAAAAAGACAAACGTCCAGCTTTTGCTGCCACAGCAAAGGTGCCAGCGGGGAAAAGTGATGCTGGTCCTCACTGCCTCCTGGAACCCCTTCAAATGCCCCAGACAATTTGGCCCTCTCTGCTTTCCTGCTGACTCCATCCTCAAAAGCACCTGTTTTCACTCTCGGCAGCCTCCGGAGCAAAAAAGACAAACGTCCAGCTTTTGCTGCCACAGCAAAGGTGCCAGCGGGGAAAAGTGATGCTGGTCCTCACTGCCTCCTGGAACCCCTTCAAATGCCCCAGACAATTTGGCCCTCTCTGCTTTCCTGCGGACTCCATCCTCAAAAGCACCTGTTTTCACTCTCGGCTGCCTCAGGATCAAAAAAGAAAAACGTCCAGCTTTTGCTGCCACAGCAAAGGTGCCAGCGGGGAAAAGTGATGCTGGTCCTCACTGCCTCCTGGAACCCCTTCAAATGGCCCAGACAATTTGGCCCTCTCTGCTTTCCTGCGGACTCCATCCTCAAAAGCACCTGTTTTCACTCTCGGCAGCCTCCGGAGCAAAAAAGACAAACGTCCAGCTTTTGCTGCCACAGCAAAGGTGCCAGCGGGGAAAAGTGATGCTGGTCCTCACTGCCTCCTGGAACTCCTTCAAATGCCCCAGACAATTTGGCCCTCTCTGCTTTCCTGCGGACTCCATCCTCAAAAGCACCTGTTTTCACTCTCGGCAGCCTCCGGAGCAAAAAAGACAAACGTCCAGCTTTTGCTGCCACAGCAAAGGTGCCAGCGGGGAAAAGTGATGCTGGTCCTCACTGCCTCCTGGAACCCCTTCAAATGCCCCAGACAATTTGGACCTCTCTGCTTTCCTGCGGACTCCATCCTCAAAAGCACCTGTTTTCGCTTTCGGCGGTGTTTGGAGCAAAAAAGACAAACGTCCAGCTTTTGCTGCCACAGCAAAGGTGCCAGCGGGGAAAAGTGATGCTGGTCCTCACTGCCTCCTGGAACCCCTTCAAATGCCCCAGACAATTTGGCCCTCTCTGCTTTCCTGTGGACTCCATCCTCAAAAGCACCTGTTTTCACTCTCGGCAGCCCCCAGAGCAAAAAAGACAAATGTCCAGGTTTTGCTGCCACAGCAAAGGTGCCAGCGGGGAAAAGTGATGCTGGTCCTCACTGCCTCCTGGAACCCCTTCAAATGCCCCAGACAATTTGGCCCTCTCTGCTTTCCTGCGGACTCCATCCTCAAAAGCACCTGTTTTCGCTTTCGGCGGTGTTTGGAGCAAAAAAGACAAACGTCCAGCTTTTGCTGCCACAGCAAAGGTGCCAGCGGGGAAAAGTGATGCTGGTCCTCACTGCCTCCTGGAACCCCTTCAAATGCCCCATACACTTTGGCCCTCTCTGCTTTCCTGCGGACTCCATCCTCAAAAGCACCTGTTTTCGCTTTCGGCGTTGTTTGGATCAAAAAAGACAAACGTCCAGCTTTTGCTGCCACAGCAAAGGTGCCAGCGGGGAAAAGTGATGCTGGTCCTCACTGCCTCCTGGAACCCCTTCAAATGCCCCAGACAATTTGGCCCTCTCTGCTTTCCTGCGGACTCCATCCTCAAAAGCACGTTTTTTCGCTTTCGGCGGTGTTTAGAGCAAAAAAGACAAACGTCCAGCTTTTGCTGCCACAGCAAAGGTGCCAGCGGGGAAAAGTGATGCTGGTCCTCACTGCCTCCTGGAACTCCTTCAAATGCCCCAGACAATTTGGCCCTCTCTGCTTTCCTGCGGACTCCATCCTCAAAAGCACCTGTTTTCACTCTCGGCAGCCTCCGGAGCAAAAAAGACAAACGTCCAGCTTTTGCTGCCACAGCAAAGGTGCCAGCGGGGAAAAGTGATGCTGGTCCTCACTGCCTCCTGGAACCCCTTCAAATGCCCCAGACAATTTGGACCTCTCTGCTTTCCTGCGGACTCCATCCTCAAAAGCACCTGTTTTCGCTTTCGGCGGTGTTTGGAGCAAAAAAGACAAACGTCCAGCTTTTGCTGCCACAGCAAAGGTGCCAGCGGGGAAAAGTGATGCTGGTCCTCACTGCCTCCTGGAACCCCTTCAAATGCCCCAGACAATTTGGCCCTCTCTGCTTTCCTGTGGACTCCATCCTCAAAAGCACCTGTTTTCACTCTCGGCAGCCCCCAGAGCAAAAAAGACAAATGTCCAGGTTTTGCTGCCACAGCAAAGGTGCCAGCGGGGAAAAGTGATGCTGGTCCTCACTGCCTCCTGGAACCCCTTCAAATGCCCCAGACAATTTGGCCCTCTCTGCTTTCCTGCGGACTCCATCCTCAAAAGCACCTGTTTTCGCTTTCGGCGGTGTTTGGAGCAAAAAAGACAAACGTCCAGCTTTTGCTGCCACAGCAAAGGTGCCAGCGGGGAAAAGTGATGCTGGTCCTCACTGCCTCCTGGAACCCCTTCAAATGCCCCATACACTTTGGCCCTCTCTGCTTTCCTGCGGACTCCATCCTCAAAAGCACCTGTTTTCGCTTTCGGCGTTGTTTGGATCAAAAAAGACAAACGTCCAGCTTTTGCTGCCACAGCAAAGGTGCCAGCGGGGAAAAGTGATGCTGGTCCTCACTGCCTCCTGGAACCCCTTCAAATGCCCCAGACAATTTGGCCCTCTCTGCTTTCCTGCGGACTCCATCCTCAAAAGCACGTTTTTTCGCTTTCGGCGGTGTTTAGAGCAAAAAAGACAAACGTCCAGCTTTTGCTGCCACAGCAAAGGTGCCAGCGGGGAAAAGTGATGCTGGTCCTCACTGCCTCCTGGAACCCCTTCAAATGCCCCAGACAATTTGGCCCTCTCTGCTTTTCTGCGGACTCTATCCTCAAAAGCACCTGTTTTCACTCTCGGCAGCCTCCGGAGCAAAAAAGACAAACGTCCAGCTTTTGCTGCCACAGCAAAGGTGCCAGCGGGGAAAAGTGATGCTGGTCCTCACTGCCTCCTGGAACCCCTTCAAATGCCCCAGACAATTTGGCCCTCTCTGCTTTCCTGCGGACTCCATCCTCAAAAGCACCTGTTTTCACTCTCGGCAGCCTCCGGAGCAAAAAAGACAAACGTCCAGGTTTTGCTGCCACAGCAAAGGTGCCAGCGGGGAAAAGTGATGCTGGTCCTCACTGCCTCCTGGAACCCCTTCAAATGCCCCAGACAATTTGGCCCTCTCTGCTTTCCTGCGGACTCCATCCTCAAAAGCACCTGTTTTCACTCTCGGCAGCCCCCAGAGCAAAAAAGACAAATGTCCAGCTTTTGCTGCCACAGCAAAGGTGCCAGCGGGGAAAAGTGATGCTGGTCCTCACTGCCTCCTGGAACCCCTTCAAATGCCCCAGACAATTTGGCCCTCTCTGCTTTCCTGCGGACTCCATCCTCAAAAGCACCTGTTTTCACTCTCGGCAGCCTCCGGAGCAAAAAAGACAAACGTCCAGCTTTTGCTGCCACAGCAAAGGTGCCAGCGGGGAAAAGTGATGCTGGTCCTCACTGCCTCCTGGAACCCCTTCAAATGCCCCAGACAATTTGGCCCTCTCTGCTTTCCTGCGGACTCCATCCTCAAAAGCACCTGTTTTCGCTTTCGGCGGTGTTTGGAGCAAAAAAGACAAACGTCCAGCTTTTGCTGCCACAGCAAAGGTGCCAGCGGGGAAAAGTGATGCTGGTCCTCACTGCCTCCTGGAACCCCTTCAAATGCCCCAGACAATTTGGCCCTCTCTGCTTTCCTGCGGACTCCATCCTCAAAAGCACCTGTTTTCGCTTTCGGCGGTGTTTGGAGCAAAAAAGACAAACGTCCAGCTTTTGCTGCCACAGCAAAGGTGCCAGCGGGGAAAAGTGATGCTGGTCCTCACTGCCTCCTGGAACCCCTTCAAATGGCCCAGACAATTTGGCCCTCTCTGCTTTCCTGCGGACTCCATCCTCAAAAGCACCTGTTTTCACTCTCGGCAGCCTCCGGAGCAAAAAAGACAAATGTCCAGCTTTTGCTGCCACAGCAAAGGTGCCAGCGGGGAAAAGTGATGCTGGTCCTCACTGCCTCCTGGAACCCCTTCAAATGCCCCAGACAATTTGGCCCTCTCTGCTTTCCTGCGGACTCCATCCTCAAAAGCACCTGTTTTCACTCTCGGCAGCCTCCGGAGCAAAAAAGACAAACGTCCAGCTTTTGCTGCCACAGCAAAGGTGCCAGCGGGGAAAAGTGATGCTGGTCCTCACTGCCTCCTGGAACCCCTTCAAATGCCCCAGACAATTTGGCCCTCTCTGCTTTCCTGCGGACTCCATCCTCAAAAGCACCTGTTTTCACTCTCGGCAGCCTCCGGAGCAAAAAAGACAAACGTCCAGCTTTTGCTGCCACAGCGAAGGTGCCAGCGGGGAAAAGTGATGCTGGTCCTCACTGCCTCCTGGAACCCCTTCAAATGCCCCATACACTTTGGCCCTCTCTGCTTTCCTGCGGACTCCATCCTCAAAAGCACCTGTTTTCGCTTTCGGCGTTGTTTGGATCAAAAAAGACAAACGTCCAGCTTTTGCTGCCACAGCAAAGGTGCCAGCGGGGAAAAGTGATGCTGGTCCTCACTGCCTCCTGGAACCCCTTCAAATGCCCCAGACAATTTGGCCGTCTCTGCTTTCCTGCGGACTCCATCCTCAAAAGCACCTGTTTTCACTCTCGGCAGCCTCCGGAGCAAAAAAGACAAACGTCCAGCTTTTGCTGCCACAGCAAAGGTGCCAGCGGGGAAAAGTGATGCTGGTCCTCACTGCCTCCTGGAACCCCTTCAAATGGCCCAGACAATTTGGCCCTCTCTGCTTTCCTGCGGACTCCATCCTCAAAAGCACCTGTTTTCACTCTCGGCAGCCTCCGGAGCAAAAAAGACAAACGTCCAGCTTTTGCTGCCACAGCAAAGGTGCCAGCGGGGAAAAGTGATGCTGGTCCTCACTGCCTCCTGGAACCCCTTCAAATGCCCCAGACAGTTTGGCCCTCTCTGCTTTCCTGCGGACTCCATCCTCAAAAGCACCTGTTTTCGCTTTCGGCGTTGTTTGGAGCAAAAAAGACAAACGTCCAGCTTTTGCTGCCACAGCAAAGGTGGCAGCGGGGAAAAGTGATGCTGGTCCTCACTGCCTCCTGGAACCCCTTCAAATGCCCCAGACAATTTGGCCCTCTCTGCTTTCCTGCGGACTCCATCCTCAAAAGCACCTGTTTTCACTCTCGGCAGCCTCCGGAGCAAAAAAGACAAACGTCCAGCTTTTGCTGCCACAGCGAAGGTGCCAGCGGGGAAAAGTGATGCTGGTCCTCACTGCCTCCTGGAACCCCTTCAAATGCCCCAGACAATTTGGCCCTCTCTGCTTTCCTGCGGACTCCATCCTCAAAAGCACCTGTTTTCGCTTTCGGCGTTGTTTGGAGCAAAAAAGACAAACGTCCAGGTTTTGCTGCCACAGCAAAGGTGCCAGCGGGGAAAAGTGATGCTGGTCCTCACTGCCTCCTGGAACCCCTTCAAATGCCCCAGACAATTTGGCCCTCTCTGCTTTCCTGCGGACTCCATCCTCAAAAGCACCTGTTTTCACTCTCGGCAGCCTCCGGAGCAAAAAAGACAAACGTCCAGCTTTTGCTGCCACAGCAAAGGTGCCAGCGGGGAAAAGTGATGCTGGTCCTCACTGCCTCCTGGAACCCCTTCAAATGCCCCAGACAATTTGGCCCTCTCTGCTTTCCTGCGGACTCCATCCTCAAAAGCACCTGTTTTCACTCTCGGCAGCCTCCGGAGCAAAAAAGACAAACGTCCAGCTTTTGCTGCCACAGCAAAGGTGCCAGCGGGGAAAAGTGATGCTGGTCCTCACTGCCTCCTGGAACCCCTTCAAATGCCCCAGACAGTTTGGCCCTCTCTGCTTTCCTGCGGACTCCATCCTCAAAAGCACCTGTTTTCGCTTTCGGCGTTGTTTGGAGCAAAAAAGACAAACGTCCAGCTTTTGCTGCCACAGCAAAGGTGGCAGCGGGGAAAAGTGATGCTGGTCCTCACTGCCTCCTGGAACCCCTTCAAATGCCCCAGACAATTTGGCCCTCTCTGCTTTCCTGCGGACTCCATCCTCAAAAGCACCTGTTTTCGCTTTCGGCGGTGTTTGGAGCAAAAAAGACAAACGTCCAGCTTTTGCTGCCACAGCAAAGGTGCCAGCGGGGAAAAGTGATGCTGGTCCTCACTGCCTCCTGGAACCCCTTCAAATGCCCCAGACAATTTGGCCCTCTCTGCTTTCCTGTGGACTCCATCCTCAAAAGCACCTGTTTTCACTCTCGGCAGCCTCCGGAGCAAAAAAGACAAACGTCCAGCTTTTGCTGCCACAGCAAAGGTGCCAGCGGGGAAAAGTGATGCTGGTCCTCACTGCCTCCTGGAACCCCTTCAAATGCCCTAGACAATTTGGCCCTCTCTGCTTTCCTGCGGACTCCATCCTCAAAAGCACCTGTTTTCACTCTCGGCAGCCTCCAGAGCAAAAAAGACAAATGTCCAGCTTTTGCTGCCACAGCAAAGGTGCCAGCGGGGAAAAGTGATGCTGGTCCTCACTGCCTCCTGGAACCCCTTCAAATGCCCCAGACAATTTGGCCCTCTCTGCTTTCCTGCGGACTCCATCCTCAAAAGCACCTGTTTTCACTCTCGGCAGCCTCCGGAGCAAAAAAGACAAACGTCCAGCTTTTGCTGCCACAGCAAAGGTGCCAGCGGGGAAAAGTGATGCTGGTCCTCACTGCCTCCTGGAACCCCTTCAAATGCCCCAGACAATTTGGCCCTCTCTGCTTTCCTGCGGACTCCATCCTCAAAAGCACTTGTTTTCGCTTTCGGCGGTGTTTGGATCAAAAAAGACAAACGTCCAGCTTTTGCTGCCACAGCAAAGGTGCCAGCGGGGAAAAGTGATGCTGGTCCTCACTGCCTCCTGGAACCCCTTCAAATGCCCCAGACAATTTGGCCCTCTCTGCTTTCCTGCGGACTTCATCCTCAAAAGCACCTGTTTTCGCTTTCGGCGGTGTTTAGAGCAAAAAAGACAAACGTCCAGGTTTTGCTGCCACAGCAAAGGTGCCAGCGGGGAAAAGTGATGCTGGTCCTCACTGCCTCCTGGAACCCCTTCAAATGCCCCAGACAATTTGGCCCTCTCTGCTTTCCTGCGGACTCCATCCTCAAAAGCACCTGTTTTCACTCTCGGCAGCCTCCGGAGCAAAAAAGACAAACGTCCAGCTTTTGCTGCCACAGCAAAGGTGCCAGCGGGGAAAAGTGATGCTGGTCCTCACTGCCTCCTGGAACCCCTTCAAATGCCCCAGACAATTTGGCCCTCTCTGCTTTCCTGCGGACTCCATCCTCATAAGCACCTGTTTTCACTCTCGGCAGCCTCCGGAGCAAAAAAGACAAACGTCCAGCTTTTGCTGCCACAGCAAAGGTGCCAGCGGGGAAAAGTTATGCTGGTCCTCACTGCCTCCTGGAACCCCTTCAAATGCCCCAGACAATTTGGCCCTCTCTGCTTTCCTGCGGACTCCATCCTCATAAGCACCTGTTTTCACTCTCGGCAGCCTCCGGAGCAAAAAAGACAAACGTCCAGCTTTTGCTGCCACAGCAAAGGTGCCAGCGGGGAAAAATGATGCTGGTCCTCACTGCCTCCTGGAACCCCTTCAAATGCCCCAGACAATTTGGCCCTCTCTGCTTTCCTGCGGACTCCATCCTCAAAAGCACCTGTTTTCACTCTCGGTAGCCTCCGGAGCAAAAAAGACAAACGTCCAGCTTTTGCTGCCACAGCAAAGGTGCCAGCGGGGAAAAGTGATGCTGGTCCTCACTGCCTCCTGGAACCCCTTCAAATGCCCCAGACAATTTGGCCCTCTCTGCTTTCCTGCGGACTCCATCCTCATAAGCACCCGTTTTCTCTTTCGGCGGTGTTAGGAGCAAAAAAGACAAACGTCCAGCTTTTGCTGCCACAGCAAAGGTGCCAGCGGGGAAAAGTGATGCTGGTCCTCACTGCCTCCTGGAACCCCTTCAAATGCCCCAGGCAATTTGGCCCTCTCTGCTTTCCTGCGGACTCCATCCTCAAAAGCACCTGTTTTCACTCTCGGCAGCCTCCGGAGCAAAAAAGACAAACGTCCAGCTTTTGCTGCCACAGCAAAGGTGCCAGCGGGGAAAAGTGATGCTGGTCCTCACTGCCTCCTGGAACCCCTTCAAATGCCCCAGACAATTTGGCCCTCTCTGCTTTCCTGCGGACTCCATCCTCAAAAGCACTTGTTTTCGCTTTCGGCGGTGTTTGGATCAAAAAAGACAAACGTCCAGCTTTTGCTGCCACAGCAAAGGTGCCAGCGGGGAAAAGTGATGCTGGTCCTCACTGCCTCCTGGAACCCCTTCAAATGCCCCAGACAATTTGGCCCTCTCTGCTTTCCTGCGGACTTCATCCTCAAAAGCACCTGTTTTCGCTTTCGGCGGTGTTTAGAGCAAAAAAGACAAACGTCCAGGTTTTGCTGCCACAGCAAAGGTGCCAGCGGGGAAAAGTGATGCTGGTCCTCACTGCCTCCTGGAACCCCTTCAAATGCCCCAGACAATTTGGCCCTCTCTGCTTTCCTGCGGACTCCATCCTCAAAAGCACCTGTTTTCACTCTCGGCAGCCTCCGGAGCAAAAAAGACAAACGTCCAGCTTTTGCTGCCACAGCAAAGGTGCCAGCGGGGAAAAGTGATGCTGGTCCTCACTGCCTCCTGGAACCCCTTCAAATGCCCCAGACAATTTGGCCCTCTCTGCTTTCCTGCGGACTCCATCCTCATAAGCACCTGTTTTCACTCTCGGCAGCCTCCGGAGCAAAAAAGACAAACGT
This sequence comes from Vanellus vanellus, assembly GCF_965231255.1. Lineage (NCBI taxonomy): Eukaryota > Metazoa > Chordata > Aves > Charadriiformes > Charadriidae > Vanellus > Vanellus vanellus. The sequence continues at coordinate 41,106 of NW_028127373.1, forward strand.
CCAGCTTTTGCTGCCACAGCAAAGGTGCCAGCGGGGAAAAGTTATGCTGGTCCTCACTGCCTCCTGGAACCCCTTCAAATGCCCCAGACAATTTGGCCCTCTCTGCTTTCCTGCGGACTCCATCCTCATAAGCACCTGTTTTCACTCTCGGCAGCCTCCGGAGCAAAAAAGACAAACGTCCAGCTTTTGCTGCCACAGCAAAGGTGCCAGCGGGGAAAAATGATGCTGGTCCTCACTGCCTCCTGGAACCCCTTCAAATGCCCCAGACAATTTGGCCCTCTCTGCTTTCCTGCGGACTCCATCCTCAAAAGCACCTGTTTTCACTCTCGGTAGCCTCCGGAGCAAAAAAGACAAACGTCCAGCTTTTGCTGCCACAGCAAAGGTGCCAGCGGGGAAAAGTGATGCTGGTCCTCACTGCCTCCTGGAACCCCTTCAAATGCCCCAGACAATTTGGCCCTCTCTGCTTTCCTGCGGACTCCATCCTCATAAGCACCCGTTTTCTCTTTCGGCGGTGTTAGGAGCAAAAAAGACAAACGTCCAGCTTTTGCTGCCACAGCAAAGGTGCCAGCGGGGAAAAGTGATGCTGGTCCTCACTGCCTCCTGGAACCCCTTCAAATGCCCCAGGCAATTTGGCCCTCTCTGCTTTCCTGCGGACTCCATCCTCAAAAGCACCTGTTTTCACTCTCGGCAGCCTCCGGAGCAAAAAAGACAAACGTCCAGCTTTTGCTGCCACAGCAAAGGTGCCAGCGGGGAAAAGTGATGCTGGTCCTCACTGCCTCCTGGAACCCCTTCAAATGCCCCAGACAATTTGGCCCTCTCTGCTTTCCTGCGGACTCCATCCTCAAAAGCACCTGTTTTCACTCTCGGCAGCCTCCGGAGCAAAAAAGACAAACGTCCAGCTTTTGCTGCCACAGCGAAGGTGCCAGCGGGGAAAAGTGATGCTGGTCCTCACTGCCTCCTGGAACCCCTTCAAATGCCCCATACACTTTGGCCCTCTCTGCTTTCCTGCGGACTCCATCCTCAAAAGCACCTGTTTTCGCTTTCGGCGGTGTTTAGAGCAAAAAAGACAAACGTCCAGCTTTTGCTGCCACAGCAAAGGTGCCAGCGGGGAAAAGTGATGCTGGTCCTCACTGCCTCCTGGAACCCCTTCAAATGCCCCAGACAATTTGGCCCTCTCTGCTTTCCTGCGGACTCTATCCTCAAAAGCACCTGTTTTCACTCTCGGCAGCCTCCGGAGCAAAAAAGACAAACGTCCAGCTTTTGCTGCCACAGCAAAGGTGCCAGCGGGGAAAAGTGATGCTGGTCCTCACTGCCTCCTGGAACCCCTTCAAATGCCCCAGACAATTTGGCCCTCTCTGCTTTCCTGCGGACTCCATCCTCAAAAGCACCTGTTTTCGCTTTCGGCGGTGTTTAGAGCAAAAAAGACAAACGTCCAGCTTTTGCTGCCACAGCAAAGGTGCCAGCGGGGAAAAGTGATGCTGGTCCTCACTGCCTCCTGGAACCCCTTCAAATGCCCCAGACAATTTGGCCCTCTCTGCTTTCCTGCGGACTCCATCCTCAAAAGCACCTGTTTTCACTCTCGGCAGCCTCCGGAGCAAAAAAGACAAACGTCCAGCTTTTGCTGCCACAGCAAAGGTGCCAGCGGGGAAAAGTGATGCTGGTCCTCACTGCCTCCTGGAACCCCTTCAAATGCCCCAGACAATTTGGCCCTCTCTGCTTTCCTGCGGACTCCATCCTCAAAAGCACCTGTTTTCACTCTCGGTAGCCTCCGGAGCAAAAAAGACAAACGTCCAGCTTTTGCTGCCACAGCAAAGGTGCCAGCGGGGAAAAGTGATGCTGGTCCTCACTGCCTCCTGGAACCCCTTCAAATGCCCCAGACAATTTGGCCCTCTCTGCTTTCCTGCGGACTCCATCCTCAAAAGCACCTGTTTTCACTCTCGGCAGCCTCCGGAGCAAAAAAGACAAACGTCCAGCTTTTGCTGCCACAGCAAAGGTGCCAGCGGGGAAAAGTGATGCTGGTCCTCACTGCCTCCTGGAACCCCTTCAAATGCCCCAGACAATTTGGCCCTCTCTGCTTTCCTGCGGACTCCATCCTCAAAAGCACCTGTTTTCGCTTTCGGCGTTGTTTGGAGCAAAAAAGACAAACGTCCAGCTTTTGTGCCACAGCAAAGGTGCCAGCGGGGAAAAGTGATGCTGGTCCTCACTGCCTCCTGGAACCCCTTCAAATGCCCCAGACAATTTGGCCCTCTCTGCTTTCCTGCGGACTCCATCCTCAAAAGCACCTGTTTTCGCTTTCGGCGGTGTTTGGAGCAAGAAAGACAAACGTCCAGCTTTTGCTGCCACAGCAAAGGTGCCAGCGGGGAAAAGTGATGCTGGTCCTCACTGCCTCCTGGAACCCCTTCAAATGCCCCAGACAATTTGGCCCTCTCTGCTTTCCTGCGGACTCCATCCTCAAAAGCACCTGTTTTCGCTTTCGGCGGTGTTTAGAGCAAAAAAGACAAACGTCCAGGTTTTGCTGCCACAGCAAAGGTGCCAGCGGGGAAAAGTGATGCTGGTCCTCACTGCCTCCTGGAACCCCTTCAAATGCCCCAGACAATTTGGCCCTCTCTGCTTTCCTGCGGACTCCATCCTCAAAAGCACTTGTTTTCGCTTTCGGCGGTGTTTGGATCAAAAAAGACAAACGTCCAGGTTTTGCTGCCACAGCAAAGGTGGCAGCGGGGAAAAGTGATGCTGGTCCTCACTGCCTCCTGGAACCCCTTCAAATGCCCCAGACAATTTGGCCCTCTCTGCTTTCCTGCGGACTCCATCCTCAAAAGCACCTGTTTTCGCTTTCGGCGGTGTTTAGAGCAAAAAAGACAAACGTCCAGGTTTTGCTGCCACAGCAAAGGTGCCAGCGGGGAAAAGTGATGCTGGTCCTCACTGCCTCCTGGAACCCCTTCAAATGCCCCAGACAATTTGGCCCTCTCTGCTTTCCTGCGGACTCCATCCTCAAAAGCACCTGTTTTCACTCTCGGCAGCCTCCAGAGCAAAAAAGACAAACGTCCAGCTTTTGCTGCCACAGCAAAGGTGCCAGCGCAGAAAAGTGATGCTGGTCCTCACTGCCTCCTGGAACCCCTTCAAATGCCCCAGACAATTTGGCCCTCTCTGCTTTCCTGCGGACTCCATCCTCATAAGCACCTGTTTTCACTCTCGGCAGCCTCCGGAGTAAAAAAGACAAACGTCCAGCTTTTGCTGCCACAGCAAAGGTGCCAGCGGGGAAAAGTGATGCTGGTCCTCACTGCCTCCTGGAACCCCTTCAAATGCCCCAGACAATTTGGCCCTCTCTGCTTTCCTGCGGACTCCATCCTCATAAGCACCTGTTTTCACTCTCGGCAGCCTCCGGAGCAAAAAAGACAAACGTCCAGCTTTTGCTGCCACAGCAAAGGTGCCAGCGGGGAAAAATGATGCTGGTCCTCACTGCCTCCTGGAACCCCTTCAAATGCCCCAGACAATTTGGCCCTCTCTGCTTTCCTGCGGACTCCATCCTCAAAAGCACCTGTTTTCACTCTCGGTAGCCTCCGGAGCAAAAAAGACAAACGTCCAGCTTTTGCTGCCACAGCAAAGGTGCCAGCGGGGAAAAGTGATGCTGGTCCTCACTGCCTCCTGGAACCCCTTCAAATGCCCCAGACAATTTGGCCCTCTCTGCTTTCCTGCGGACTCCATCCTCATAAGCACCCGTTTTCTCTTTCGGCGGTGTTAGGAGCAAAAAAGACAAACGTCCAGCTTTTGCTGCCACAGCAAAGGTGCCAGCGGGGAAAAGTGATGCTGGTCCTCACTGCCTCCTGGAACCCCTTCAAATGCCCCAGGCAATTTGGCCCTCTCTGCTTTCCTGCGGACTCCATCCTCAAAAGCACCTGTTTTCACTCTCGGCAGCCTCCGGAGCAAAAAAGACAAACGTCCAGCTTTTGCTGCCACAGCAAAGGTGCCAGCGGGGAAAAGTGATGCTGGTCCTCACTGCCTCCTGGAACCCCTTCAAATGCCCCAGACAATTTGGCCCTCTCTGCTTTCCTGCGGACTCCATCCTCAAAAGCACCTGTTTTCACTCTCGGCAGCCTCCGGAGCAAAAAAGACAAACGTCCAGCTTTTGCTGCCACAGCGAAGGTGCCAGCGGGGAAAAGTGATGCTGGTCCTCACTGCCTCCTGGAACCCCTTCAAATGCCCCATACACTTTGGCCCTCTCTGCTTTCCTGCGGACTCCATCCTCAAAAGCACCTGTTTTCGCTTTCGGCGGTGTTTAGAGCAAAAAAGACAAACGTCCAGCTTTTGCTGCCACAGCAAAGGTGCCAGCGGGGAAAAGTGATGCTGGTCCTCACTGCCTCCTGGAACCCCTTCAAATGCCCCAGACAATTTGGCCCTCTCTGCTTTCCTGCGGACTCTATCCTCAAAAGCACCTGTTTTCACTCTCGGCAGCCTCCGGAGCAAAAAAGACAAACGTCCAGCTTTTGCTGCCACAGCAAAGGTGCCAGCGGGGAAAAGTGATGCTGGTCCTCACTGCCTCCTGGAACCCCTTCAAATGCCCCAGACAATTTGGCCCTCTCTGCTTTCCTGCGGACTCCATCCTCAAAAGCACCTGTTTTCGCTTTCGGCGGTGTTTAGAGCAAAAAAGACAAACGTCCAGCTTTTGCTGCCACAGCAAAGGTGCCAGCGGGGAAAAGTGATGCTGGTCCTCACTGCCTCCTGGAACCCCTTCAAATGCCCCAGACAATTTGGCCCTCTCTGCTTTCCTGCGGACTCCATCCTCAAAAGCACCTGTTTTCACTCTCGGCAGCCTCCGGAGCAAAAAAGACAAACGTCCAGCTTTTGCTGCCACAGCAAAGGTGCCAGCGGGGAAAAGTGATGCTGGTCCTCACTGCCTCCTGGAACCCCTTCAAATGCCCCAGACAATTTGGCCCTCTCTGCTTTCCTGCGGACTCCATCCTCAAAAGCACCTGTTTTCACTCTCGGCTGCCTCAGGAGCAAAAAAGACAAAGGTCCAGCTTTTGCTGCCACAGCAAAGGTGCCAGCGGGGAAAAGTGATGCTGGTCCTCACTGCCTCCTGGAACCCCTTCAAATGCCCCAGACAATTTAGCCCTCTCTGCTTTCCTGCGGACTCCATCCTCAAAAGCACCTGTTTTCACTCTCGGCAGCCTCCGGAGCAAAAAAGACAAACGTCCAGCTTTTGCTGCCACAGCAAAGGTGCCAGCGGGGAAAAGTGATGCTGGTCCTCACTGCCTCCTGGAACCCCTTCAAATGCCCCAGACAATTTGGCCCTCTCTGCTTTCCTGCGGACTCCATCCTCAAAAGCACCTGTTTTCGCTTTCGGCGGTGTTTGGAGCAAAAAAGACAAACGTCCAGCTTTTGCTGCCACAGCAAAGGTGCCAGCGGGGAAAAGTGATGCTGGTCCTCACTGCCTCCTGGAACCCCTTCAAATGCCCCAGACAATTTGGCCCTCTCTGCTTTCCTGCGGACTCCATCCTCAAAAGCACCTGTTTTCGCTTTCGGCGGTGTTTGGAGCAAGAAAGACAAACGTCCAGCTTTTGCTGCCACAGCAAAGGTGCCAGCGGGGAAAAGTGATGCTGGTCCTCACTGCCTCCTGGAACCCCTTCAAATGCCCCAGACAATTTGGCCCTCTCTGCTTTCCTGCGGACTCCATCCTCAAAAGCACCTGTTTTCGCTTTCGGCGGTGTTTAGAGCAAAAAAGACAAACGTCCAGGTTTTGCTGCCACAGCAAAGGTGCCAGCGGGGAAAAGTGATGCTGGTCCTCACTGCCTCCTGGAACCCCTTCAAATGCCCCAGACAATTTGGCCCTCTCTGCTTTCCTGCGGACTCCATCCTCAAAAGCACCTGTTTTCGCTTTCGGCGGTGTTTAGAGCAAAAAAGACAAACGTCCAGCTTTTGCTGCCACAGCAAAGGTGCCAGCGGGGAAAAGTGATGCTGGTCCTCACTGCCTCCTGGAACCCCTTCAAATGCCCCAGACAATTTGGCCCTCTCTGCTTTCCTGCGGACTCTATCCTCAAAAGCACCTGTTTTCACTCTCGGCAGCCTCCGGAGCAAAAAAGACAAACGTCCAGCTTTTGCTGCCACAGCAAAGGTGCCAGCGGGGAAAAGTGATGCTGGTCCTCACTGCCTCCTGGAACCCCTTCAAATGCCCCATACACTTTGGCCCTCTCTGCTTTCCTGCGGACTCCATCCTCAAAAGCACCTGTTTTCGCTTTCGGCGGTGTTTAGAGCAAAAAAGACAAACGTCCAGCTTTTGCTGCCACAGCAAAGGTGCCAGCGGGGAAAAGTGATGCTGGTCCTCACTGCCTCCTGGAACCCCTTCAAATGCCCCAGACAATTTGGCCCTCTCTGCTTTCCTGCGGACTCTATCCTCAAAAGCACCTGTTTTCACTCTCGGCAGCCTCCGGAGCAAAAAAGACAAACGTCCAGCTTTTGCTGCCACAGCAAAGGTGCCAGCGGGGAAAAGTGATGCTGGTCCTCACTGCCTCCTGGAACCCCTTCAAATGGCCCAGACAATTTGGCCGTCTCTGCTTTCCTGCGGACTCCATCCTCAAAAGCACCTGTTTTCACTCTCGGCAGCCTCCGGAGCAAAAAAGACAAACGTCCAGCTTTTGCTGCCACAGCAAAGGTGGCAGCGGGGAAAAGTGATGCTGGTCCTCACTGCCTCCTGGAACCCCTTCAAATGCCCCAGACAATTTGGCCCTCTCTGCTTTCCTGCGGACTCCATCCTCAAAAGCACCTGTTTTCGCTTTCGGCGTTGTTTGGAGCAAAAAAGACAAACGTCCAGCTTTTGCTGCCACAGCAAAGGTGCCAGCGGGGAAAAGTGATGCTGGTCCTCACTGCCTCCTGGAACCCCTTCAAATGCCCCATACACTTTGGCCCTCTCTGCTTTCCTGCGGACTCCATCCTCAAAAGCACCTGTTTTCGCTTTCGGCGGTGTTTAGAGCAAAAAAGACAAACGTCCAGCTTTTGCTGCCACAGCAAAGGTGCCAGCGGGGAAAAGTGATGCTGGTCCTCACTGCCTCCTGGAACCCCTTCAAATGCCCCAGACAATTTGGCCCTCTCTGCTTTCCTGCGGACTCTATCCTCAAAAGCACCTGTTTTCACTCTCGGCAGCCTCCGGAGCAAAAAAGACAAACGTCCAGCTTTTGCTGCCACAGCAAAGGTGGCAGCGGGGAAAAGTGATGCTGGTCCTCACTGCCTCCTGGAACCCCTTCAAATGGCCCAGACAATTTGGCCGTCTCTGCTTTCCTGCGGACTCCATCCTCAAAAGCACCTGTTTTCACTCTCGGCAGCCTCCGGAGCAAAAAAGACGAACGTCCAGCTTTTGCTGCCACAGCAAAGGTGCCAGCGGGGAAAAGTGATGCTGGTCCTCACTGCCTCCTGGAACCCCTTCAAATGGCCCAGACAATTTGGCCCTCTCTGCTTTCCTGCGGACTCCATCCTCAAAAGCACCTGTTTTCGCTTTCGGCGGTGTTTAGAGCAAAAAAGACAAACGTCCAGCTTTTGCTGCCACAGCAAAGGTGCCAGCGGGGAAAAGTGATGCTGGTCCTCACTGCCTCCTGGAACCCCTTCAAATGCCCCAGACAATTTGGCCCTCTCTGCTTTCCTGCGGACTCCATCCTCAAAAGCACCTGTTTTCACTCTCGGCAGCCTCAGGAGCAAAAAAGACAAACGTCCAGCTTTTGCTGCCACAGCAAAGGTGCCAGCGGGGAAAAGTGATGCTGGTCCTCACTGCCTCCTGGAACCCCTTCAAATGCCCCAGACAATTTGGCCCTCTCTGCTTTCCTGCGGACTCCATCCTCAAAAGCACCTGTTTTCACTCTCGGCTGCCTCAGGATCAAAAAAGACAAACGTCCAGCTTTTGCTGCCACAGCAAAGGTGCCAGCGGGGAAAAGTGATGCTGGTCCTCACTGCCTCCTGGAACCCCTTCAAATGCCCCAGACAATTTGGCCCTCTCTGCTTTCCTGCGGACTCCATCCTCAAAAGCACCTGTTTTCACTCTCGGCAGGCTCCGGAGCAAAAAAGACAAACGTCCAGCTTTTGCTGCCACAGCAAAGGTGCCAGCGGGGAAAAGTGATGCTGGTCCTCACTGCCTCCTGGAACCCCTTCAAATGCCCCAGACAATTTGGCCCTCTCTGCTTTCCTGCGGACTCCATCCTCAAAAGCACCTGTTTTCGCTTTCGGCGGTGTTTGGAGCAAAAAAGACAAACGTCCAGCTTTTGCTGCCACAGCAAAGGTGCCAGCGGGGAAAAGTGATGCTGGTCCTCACTGCCTCCTGGAACC
>NW_028127372.1:0-105679 GCF_965231255.1 Vanellus vanellus
GGGAAAAGTAATGCTGGTTCTCACTGCCTCCTGGAACCCCATCAAATGCCCCAGACAATTTGGCCCTCTCTGCTTTCCTGCGGACTCCATCCTCAAAAGCACCTTTTTTCGCTTTCAGCAACCTCTGGAGCAAAAAAGACAAACGTCCAGATTTTGCTGCCACAGCAAAGGTGCCAGCGGGGAAAAGTAATGCTGGTTCTCACTGTCTCCTGGAACCCTTTCAAATGCCCCAGACAATTTGGCCCTCTCTGCTTTCCTGCAGACTCCATCCTCAAAAGCACCTGTTTTCGCTTCGGCAGCCTCCGGAGCAAAGAAGAGAATTGTCCAGCTTTTGCTGCCACAGCAAAGGTGCCAGCGGGGAAAAGTGATGCTGGTTCTCACTGCCTCCTGGAACCCCATCAAATGCCACAGAAAATTTGGCCCTCTCTGCTTTCCTGCGGACTCCATCCTCAAAAGCACCTGTTTTCGCTTTCGGCAACCTCCGGAGCAAAAAAGACAAACGTCCAGGTTTTGCTGCCACAGCAAAGGTGCCAGCGGGGAAAAGTAATGCTGGTCCTCACTGCTTCCTGGAACTCTTTCAAATGCCACAGACAATTTGGCACTCTCTGCTTTCCTGCGGACTCCATCCTCAAAAGCACCTGTTTTCGCTTTTGGAAACCATCGGAGCAAAAAAGACAAACGTCCAGCTTTTGCTGCCACAGCAAAGGTGCCAGCGGGGAAAAGTAATGCCGGTTCTCACTGCCTCCTGGAACCCCATCAAATGCCACAGACAATTTGGCCCTCTCTGCTTTCCTGCGGACTCCATCCTCAAAAGCACCTTTTTTCGCTTTCGGCAACCTCCGGAGCAAAAAAGACAAACGTCCAGCTTTTGCTGCCACAACAAAGGTGCCAGCGGGGAAAAGTAATGCTGGTTCTCACTGCCTCCTGGAACCCTTTCAAATGCCCCAGACAATTTGGCCCTCTCTGCTTTCCTGCGGACTCCATCCTCAAAAGCACCTGTTTTCGCTTTCGGCAACCTCAGGAGCAAAAAAGACAAACGTCCAGATTTTGCTGCCACAGCAAAGGCGCCAGCGGGGAAAAGTAATGCTGGTTCTCACTGTCTCCTGGAACCCTTTCAAATGCCCCAGACAATTTGGCCCTCTCTGCTTTCCTGCGGACTCCATCCTCAAAAGCATTTGTTTTCGCTTTCGGCAGCCTCCGGAGCAAAGAAGACAAACGTCCACGTTTTGCTGCCACAGCAAAGGAGCCAGCGGGGAAAAGTGATGCTGGTTCTCACTGCCTCCTGGAACCCCATCAAATGCCACAGACAATTTGGCCCTCTCTGCTTTCGTGCGGACTCCATCCTCAAAAGCACCTGTTTTCGCTTTCGGCAACCTCCGGAGCAAAAAAGACAAACGTCCAGCTTTTGCTGCCACAGCAAAGGTGCCAGCGGGGAAAAGTAATGCTGGTTCTCACTGCCTCCTGGAACCTCTTCAAATGCCCCAGACAATTTGGCCCTCTCTGCTTTCCTGCGGACTCCATCCTCAAAAGCACCTGTTTTCGCTTTCGGCAGCCTCCGGAGCAAAGAAGAGAATTGTCCAGCTTTTGCTGCCACAGCAAAGGTGCCAGCGGGGAAAAGTGATGATGGTTCTCACTGCCTCCTGGAACCCCATCAAATGCCACAGAAAATTTGGCCCTCTCTGCTTTCCTGCGGACTCCATCCTCAAAAGCACCTGTTTTCGCTTTCGGCAGCCTCCGGAGCAAAAAAGACAAACGTCCAGGTTTTTCTGCCACAGCAAAGGTGCCAGCGGGGAAAAGTAATGCTGGTCCTCACTGCTTCCTGGAACTCTTTCAAATGCCACAGACAATTTGGCCCTCTCTGCTTTCCTGCGGACTCCATCCTCAAAAGCACCTGTTTTCGCTTTCGGCAGCCTCCGGAGCAAAAAAGACAAACGTCCAGCTTTTGCTGCCACAGCAAAGGAGCCAGCGGGGAAAAGTGATGCTGGTTCTCACTGCCTCCTGGAACCCCATCAAATGCCACAGACAATTTGGCCCTCTCTGCTTTCGTGCGGACTCCATCCTCAAAAGCACCTGTTTTCGCTTTCGGCAACCTCCGGAGCAAAAAAGACAAACGTCCAGCTTTTGCTGCCACAGCAAAGGTGCCAGCGGGGAAAAGTAATGCTGGTTCTCACTGCCTCCTGGAACCTCTTCAAATGCCCCAGACAATTTGGCCCTCTCTGCTTTCCTGCGGACTCCATCCTCAAAAGCACCTGTTTTCGCTTTCGGCAGCCTCCGGAGCAAAGAAGAGAATGGTCCAGCTTTTGCTGCCACAGCAAAGGTGCCAGCGGGGAAAAGTGATGATGGTTCTCACTGCCTCCTGGAACCCCATCAAATGCCACAGAAAATTTGGCCCTCTCTGCTTTCCTGCGGACTCCATCCTCAAAAGCACCTGTTTTCGCTTTCGGCAGCCTCCGGAGCAAAAAAGACAAACGTCCAGGTTTTTCTGCCACAGCAAAGGTGCCAGCGGGGAAAAGTAATGCTGGTCCTCACTGCTTCCTGGAACTCTTTCAAATGCCACAGACAATTTGGCCCTCTCTGCTTTCCTGCGGACTCCATCCTCAAAAGCACCTGTTTTCGCTTTCGGCAGCCTCCGGAGCAAAAAAGACAAACGTCCAGCTTTTGCTGCCACAGCAAAGGTGCCAGCGGGGAAAAGTAATGCTGGTTCTCACTGCCTCCTGGAACCCTTTCAAATGCCACAGACAATTTGGCCCTCTCTGCTTTCCTGCGGACTCCATCCTCAAAAGCACCTGTTTTCGCTTTCGGCAACCTCCGGAGCAAAGAAGACAAACGTCCAGCTTTTGCTGCCACAGCAAAGGTTCCAGCGGGGAAAAGTGATGCTGGTCCTCACTGCCTCCTGGAACCCTTTCAAATGCCCCAGACAATTTGGCCCTCTCTGCTTTCCTGCGGACTCCATCCTCAAAAGCACCTGTTTTCGCTTTTGGAAACCTCCGGAGCAAAAAAGACAAACGTCCAGCTTTTGCTGCCACAGCAAAGGTGCCAGCGGGGAAAAGTAATGCTGGTTCTCACTGCCTCCTGGAACCCTTTCAAATGCCCCAGACAATTTGGCCCTCTCTGCTTTCCTGCGGACTCCATCCTCAAAAGCACCTGTTTTCGCTTTCGGCAGCCTCCGGAGCAAAAAAGACAAACGTCCAGCTTTTGCTGCCACAGCAAAGGTGCCAGCGGGGAAAAGTAATGCTGGTTCTCACTGCCTCCTGGAACCTCTTCAAATGCCCCAGACAATTTGGCCCTCTCTGCTTTCCTGCGGACTCCATCCTTTAAAGCACCTGTTTTCGCTTTCGGCAACCTCAGGAGCAAAAAAGACAAACGTCCAGCTTTTGCTGCCACAGCAAAGGTGCCAGCGGGGAAAAGTAATGCTGGTCCTCACTGCTTCTTGGAATTCTTTCAAATGCAACAGACAATTTGGCCCTCTCTGCTTTCCTGCGGACTCCATCCTCAAAAGCACCTGTTTTCGCTTTTGGAAACCTCAGGAGCAAAAAAGACAAACGTCCAGCTTTTGCTGCCACAGCAAAGGCGCCAGCGGGGAAAAGTAATGCTGGTCCTCACTGTCTCCTGGAACCCTTTCAAATGCCCCAGACAATTTGGCCCTCTCTGCTTTCCTGCAGACTCCATCCTCAAAAGCACCTGTTTTCGCTTTTGGAAACCATCGGAGCAAAAAAGACAAACGTCCAGCTTTTGCTGCCACAGCAAAGGTGCCAGCGGGGAAAAGTAATGCCGGTTCTCACTGCCTCCTGGAACCCCATCAAATGCCACAGACAATTTGGCCCTCTCTGCTTTCCTGCGGACTCCATCCTCAAAAGCACCTTTTTTCGCTTTCGGCAACCTCCGGAGCAAAAAAGACAAACGTCCAGCTTTTGCTGCCACAACAAAGGTGCCAGCGGGGAAAAGTAATGCTGGTTCTCACTGCCTCCTGGAACCCTTTCAAATGCCCCAGACAATTTGGCCCTCTCTGCTTTCCTGCGGACTCCATCCTCAAAAGCACCTGTTTTCGCTTTCGGCAACCTCAGGAGCAAAAAAGACAAACGTCCAGATTTTGCTGCCACAGCAAAGGCGCCAGCGGGGAAAAGTAATGCTGGTTCTCACTGTCTCCTGGAACCCTTTCAAATGCCCCAGACAATTTGGCCCTCTCTGCTTTCCTGCGGACTCCATCCTCAAAAGCATTTGTTTTCGCTTTCGGCAGCCTCCGGAGCAAAGAAGACAAACGTCCACGTTTTGCTGCCACAGCAAAGGAGCCAGCGGGGAAAAGTGATGCTGGTTCTCACTGCCTCCTGGAACCCCATCAAATGCCACAGACAATTTGGCCCTCTCTGCTTTCGTGCGGACTCCATCCTCAAAAGCACCTGTTTTCGCTTTCGGCAACCTCCGGAGCAAAAAAGACAAACGTCCAGCTTTTGCTGCCACAGCAAAGGTGCCAGCGGGGAAAAGTAATGCTGGTTCTCACTGCCTCCTGGAACCTCTTCAAATGCCCCAGACAATTTGGCCCTCTCTGCTTTCCTGCGGACTCCATCCTCAAAAGCACCTGTTTTCGCTTTCGGCAGCCTCCGGAGCAAAGAAGAGAATGGTCCAGATTTTGCTGCCACAGCAAAGGTGCCAGCGGGGAAAAGTGATGATGGTTCTCACTGCCTCCTGGAACCCCATCAAATGCCACAGAAAATTTGGCCCTCTCTGCTTTCCTGCGGACTCCATCCTCAAAAGCACCTGTTTTCGCTTTCGGCAACCTCCGGAGCAAAAAAGACAAACGTCCAGGTTTTTCTGCCACAGCAAAGGTGCCAGCGGGGAAAAGTAATGCTGGTCCTCACTGCTTCCTGGAACTCTTTCAAATGCCACAGACAATTTGGCCCTCTCTGCTTTCCTGCGGACTCCATCCTCAAAAGCACCTGTTTTCGCTTTCGGCAGCCTCCGGAGCAAAAAAGACAAACGTCCAGCTTTTGCTGCCACAGCAAAGGAGCCAGCGGGGAAAAGTGATGCTGGTTCTCACTGCCTCCTGGAACCCCATCAAATGCCACAGAAAATTTGGCCCTCTCTGCTTTCGTGCGGACTCCATCCTCAAAAGCACCTGTTTTCGCTTTCGGCAACCTCCGGAGCAAAAAAGACAAACGTCCAGCTTTTGCTGCCACAGCAAAGGTGCCAGCGGGGAAAAGTAATGCTGGTTCTCACTGCCTCCTGGAACCTCTTCAAATGCCCCAGACAATTTGGCCCTCTCTGCTTTCCTGCGGACTCCATCCTCAAAAGCACCTGTTTTCGCTTTCGGCAGCCTCCGGAGCAAAGAAGAGAATGGTCCAGCTTTTGCTGCCACAGCAAAGGTGCCAGCGGGGAAAAGTGATGATGGTTCTCACTGCCTCCTGGAACCCCATCAAATGCCACAGAAAATTTGGCCCTCTCTGCTTTCCTGCGGACTCCATCCTCAAAAGCACCTGTTTTCGCTTTCGGCAGCCTCCGGAGCAAAAAAGACAAACGTCCAGGTTTTTCTGCCACAGCAAAGGTGCCAGCGGGGAAAAGTAATGCTGGTCCTCACTGCTTCCTGGAACTCTTTCAAATGCCACAGACAATTTGGCCCTCTCTGCTTTCCTGCGGACTCCATCCTCAAAAGCACCTGTTTTCGCTTTCGGCAGCCTCCGGAGCAAAAAAGACAAACGTCCAGCTTTTGCTGCCACAGCAAAGGTGCCAGCGGGGAAAAGTAATGCTGGTTCTCACTGCCTCCTGGAACCCTTTCAAATGCCACAGACAATTTGGCCCTCTCTGCTTTCCTGCGGACTCCATCCTCAAAAGCACCTGTTTTCGCTTTCGGCAACCTCCGGAGCAAAGAAGACAAACGTCCAGCTTTTGCTGCCACAGCAAAGGTTCCAGCGGGGAAAAGTGATGCTGGTCCTCACTGCCTCCTGGAACCCTTTCAAATGCCACAGACAATTTGGCCCTCTCTGCTTTCCTGCGGACTCCATCCTCAAAAGCACCTGTTTTCGCTTTTGGAAACCTCCGGAGCAAAAAAGACAAACGTCCAGCTTTTGCTGCCACAGCAAAGGTGCCAGCGGGGAAAAGTAATGCTGGTTCTCACTGCCTCCTGGAACCCTTTCAAATGCCCCAGACAATTTGGCCCTCTCTGCTTTCCTGCGGACTCCATCCTCAAAAGCACCTGTTTTCGCTTTCGGCAGCCTCCGGAGCAAAAAAGACAAACGTCCAGCTTTTGCTGCCACAGCAAAGGTGCCAGCGGGGAAAAGTAATGCTGGTTCTCACTGCCTCCTGGAACCTCTTCAAATGCCCCAGACAATTTGGCCCTCTCTGCTTTCCTGCGGACTCCATCCTTTAAAGCACCTGTTTTCGCTTTCGGCAACCTCAGGAGCAAAAAAGACAAACGTCCAGCTTTTGCTGCCACAGCAAAGGTGCCAGCGGGGAAAAGTAATGCTGGTCCTCACTGCTTCTTGGAACTCTTTCAAATGCAACAGACAATTTGGCCCTCTCTGCTTTCCTGCGGACTCCATCCTCAAAAGCACCTGTTTTCGCTTTTGGAAACCTCAGGAGCAAAAAAGACAAACGTCCAGCTTTTGCTGCCACAGCAAAGGCGCCAGCGGGGAAAAGTAATGCTGGTCCTCACTGTCTCCTGGAACCCTTTCAAATGCCACAGACAATTTGGCCCTCTCTGCTTTCCTGCAGACTCCATCCTCAAAAGCACCTGTTTTCGCTTTCGGCAGCCTCCGGAGCAAAGAAGACAAACGTCCACGTTTTGCTGCCACAGCAAAGGTGCCAGCGGGGAAAAGTGATGCTGGTTCTCACTGCCTCCTGGAACCCCATCAAATGCCCCAGACAATTTGGCCCTCTCTGCTTTCCTGCGGACTCCATCCTCAAAAGCACCTGTTTTCGCTTTTGGAAACCTCAGGAGCAAAAAAGACAAACGTCCAGCTTTTGCTGCCACAGCAAAGGTGCCAGCGGGGAAAAGTAATGCTGGTTCTCACTGCCTCCTGGAACCTCTTCAAATGCCACAGACAATTTGGCCCTCTCTGCTTTCCTGCGGACTCCATCCTCAAAAGCACCTGTTTTCGCTTTTGGAAACCTCAGGAGCAAAAAAGACAAACGTCCAGCTTTTGCTGCCACAGCAAAGGTGCCAGCGGGGAAAAGTAATGCTGGTTCTCACTGCCTCCTGGAACCTCTTCAAATGCCCCAGACAATTTGGCCCTCTCTGCTTTCCTGCGGACTCCATCCTCAAAAGCACCTGTTTTCGCTTTCGGCAGCCTCCGGAGCAAAAAAGACAAACGTCCAGCTTTTGCTGCCACAGCAAAGGTGCCAGCGGGGAAAAGTAATGCTGGTTCTCACTGCCTCCTGGAACCCTTTCAAATGCCCCAGACAATTTGGCCCTCTCTGCTTTCCTGCGGACTCTATCCTCAAAAGCACCTGTTTTTGCTTTCGGCAACCTCAGGAGCAAAAAAGACAAACGTCCAGCTTTTGCTGCCACAGCAAAGGTGCCAGCGGGGAAAAGTAATGCTGGTTCTCACTGCCTCCTGGAACCTCTTCAAATGCCACAAACAATTTGGCCCTCTCTGCTTTCCTGCGGACTCCATCCTCAAAAGCACCTGTTTTCGCTTTCGGCAACCTCTGGAGCAAAAAAGACAAACGTCCAGCTTTTGCTGCCACAGCAAAGGTTCCAGCGGGGAAAAGTGATGCTGGTCCTCACTGCCTCCTGGAACCCTTTCAAATGCCACTGACAATTTGGCCCTCTCTGCTTTCCTGCGGACTCCATCCTCAAAAGCACCTGTTTTCGCTTTCGGCAGCCTCCGGAGCAAAAAAGACAAACGTCCAGATTTTGCTGCCACAGCAAAGGTGCCAGCGGGGAAAAGTAATGCTGGTTCTCACTGCCTCCTGGAACCCTTTCAAATGCCCCAGACAATTTGGCCCTCTCTGCTTTCCTGCGGACTCCATCCTCAAAAGCACCTGTTTTCGCTTTTGGAAACCTCAGGAGCAAAAAAGACAAACGTCCAGCTTTTGCTGCCACAGCAAAGGTGCCAGCGGGGAAAAGTAATGCTGGTTCTCACTGCCTCCTGGAACCTCTTTAAATGCCCCAGACAATTTGGCCCTCTCTGCTTTCCTGCGGACTCCATCCTCAAAAGCACCTGTTTTCGCTTTCGGCAGCCTCCGGAGCAAAAAAGACAAACGTCCAGCTTTTGCTGCCACAGCAAAGGTGCCAGCGGGGAAAAGTAATGCTGGTTCTCACTGCCTCCTGGAACCTCTTCAAATGCCACAGACAATTTGGCACTCTCTGCTTTCCTGCGGACTCCATCCTCAAAAGCACCTGTTTTCGCTTTTGGAAACCTCAGGAGCAAAAAAGACAAACGTCCAGCTTTTGCTGCCACAGCAAAGGTGCCAGCGGGGAAAAGTAATGCTGGTTCTCACTGCCTCCTGGAACCCTTTCAAATGCCCCAGACAATTTGGCCCTCTCTGCTTTCCTGCGGACTCTATCCTCAAAAGCACCTTTTTTCGCTTTCGGCAACCTCCGGAGCAAAAAAGACAAACGTCCAGCTTTTGCTGCCACAGCAAAGGTGCCAGCGGGGAAAAGTAATGCTGGTTCTCACTGCCTCCTGGAACCCCATCAAATGCCACAGACTATTTGGCCCTCTCTGCTTTCCTGCGGACTCCATCCTCAAAAGCACCTGTTTTCGCTTTCGGCAACCTCAGGAGCAAAAAAGACAAACGTCCAGCTTTTGCTGCCACAGCAAAGGTGCCAGCGGGGAAAAGTAATGCTGGTTATCACTGCCTCCTGGAACCTCTTCAAATGCCACAGACAATTTGGCCCTCTCTGCTTTCCTGCGGACTCCATCCTCAAAAGCACCTGTTTTCGCTTTCGGCAACCTCCGGAGCAAAAAAGACAAACGTCCAGATTTTGCTGACACAGTAAAGGTGCCAGCGGGGAAAAGTAATGCTGGTTCTCACTGCCTCCTGGAACCCCATCAAATGCCCCACACAATTTGGCCCTCTCTGCTTTCCTGCGGACTCCATCCTCAAAAGCACCTGTTTTCGCTTTCGGCAACCTCCGGAGCAAAAAAGACAAATGTCCAGGTTTTGTTGCCACAACAAAGGTGCCAGCGGGGAAAAGTAATGCTGGTTCTCACTGCCTCCTGGAACCTCTTCAAATGTCACAGACAATTTGGCCCTCTCTGCTTTCCTGTGGACTCCATCCTCAAAAGCACCTGTTTTCGCTTTCGGCAGCCTCTGGAGCAAAAAAGACAAACGTCCAGGTTTTGCTGCCACAGCAAAGGTGCCAGCGGGGAAAAGTAATGCTGGTCTTCATTGCCTCCTGGAACCCCATCAAATGCCACAGACAATTTGGCCCTCTCTGCTTTCCTGCGGACTCCATCCTCAAAAGCACCTTTTTTCGCTTTCGGCAACCTCAGGAGCAAAAAAGACAAACGTCCAGCTTTTGCTGCCACAACAAAGGTGCCAGCGGGGAAAAGTAATGCTGGTTCTCACTGCCTCCTGGAACCCTTTCAAATGCCACAGACAATTTGGCACTCTCTGCTTTCCTGCGGACTCCATCCTCAAAAGCACCTGTTTTCGCTTTCGGCAACCTCAGGAGCAAAAAAGACAAACGTCCAGCTTTTGCTACCACAACAAAGGTGCCAGCGGGGAAAAGTAATGCTGGTTCTCACTGCCTCCTGGAACCCTTTCAAATGCCACAGACAATTTGGCACTCTCTGCTTTCCTGTGGACTCCATCCTCAAAAGCACCTGTTTTCGCTTTCGGAAACCTCAGGAGCAAAAAAGACAAACGTCCAGCTTTTGCTGCCACAGCAAAGGTGCCAGCGGGGAAAAGTAATGCTGGTTCTCACTGCCTCCTGGAACCCTTTCAAATGCCACAGACAATTTGGCACTCTCTGCTTTCCTGCGGACTCCATCCTCAAAAGCACCTGTTTTCGCTTTCGGCAACCTCCGGAGCAAAAAAGACAAACGTCCAGATTTTGCTGCCACAGCAAAGGCGCCAGCGGGGAAAAGTAATGCTGGTTCTCACTGTCTCCTGGAACCCTTTCAAATGCCCCAGACAATTTGGCCCTCTCTGCTTTCCTGCGGACTCCATCCTCAAAAGCACCTGTTTTCGCTTTCGGCAACCTCAGGAGCAAAGAAGACAAACGTCCAGCTTTTGCTGCCACAGCAAAGGTGCCAGCGGGGAAAAGTGATGCCGGTTCTCACTGCCTCCTGGAACCCCATCAAATGCCACAGAAAATTTGGCCCTCTCTGCTTTCCTGCGGACTCCATCCTCAAAAGCACCTGTTTTCGCTTTTGGCAGCCTCCGGAGCAAAAAAGACAAACGTCCAGCTTTTGCTGCCACAGCAAAGGTGCCAGCGGGGAAAAGTAATGCTGGTTCTCACTGCCTCCTGGAACCTCTTCAAATGCCACAGACAATTTGGCCCTCTCTGCTTTCCTGCGGACTCCATCCTCAAAAGCACCTTTTTTCGCTTTCGGCAACCTCCGGAGCAAAAAAGACAAACGTCCAGCTTTTGCTGCCACAACAAAGGTGCCAGCAGGGAAAAGTAATGCTGGTTCTCACTGCCTCCTGGAACCCTTTCAAATGCCCCAGACAATTTGGCCCTCTCTGCTTTCCTGCGGACTCCATCCTCAAAAGCACCTGTTTTCGCTTTCGGCAACCTCAGGAGCAAAAAAGACAAACGTCCAGATTTTGCTGCCACAGCAAAGGCGCCAGCGGGGAAAAGTAATGCTGGTTCTCACTGTCTCCTGGAACCCTTTCAAATGCCCCAGACAATTTGGCCCTCTCTGCTTTCCTGCAGACTCCATCCTCAAAAGCACCTGTTTTCGCTTTCGGCAGCCTCCGGAGCAAAGAAGACAAACGTCCACGTTTTGCTGCCACAGCAAAGGTGCCAGCGGGGAAAAGTGATGCTGGTTCTCACTGCCTCCTGGAACCCCATCAAATGCCCCAGACAATTTGGCCCTCTCTGCTTTCCTGCGGACTCCATCCTCAAAAGCACCTGTTTTCGCTTTCGGCAGCCTCCGGAGCAAAGAAGAGAATGGTCCAGCTTTTGCTGCCACAGCAAAGGTGCCAGCGGGGAAAAGTGATGCTGGTTCTCACTGCCTCCTGGAACCCCATCAAATGCCACAGAAAATTTGGCCCTCTCTGCTTTCCTGCGGACTCCATCCTCAAAAGCACCTGTTTTCGCTTTCGGCAACCTCCGGAGCAAAAAAGACAAACGTCCAGGTTTTGCTGCCACAGCAAAGGTGCCAGCGGGGAAAAGTAATGCTGGTCCTCACTGCTTCCTGGAACTCTTTCAAATGCCACAGACAATTTGGCCCTCTCTGCTTTCCTGCGGACTCCATCCTCAAAAGCACCTGTTTTCGATTTCGGCAGCCTCCGGAGCAAAAAAGACAAACGTCCAGCTTTTGCTGCCACAGCAAAGGTGCCAGCAGGGAAAAGTAATGCTGGTTCTCACTGCCTCCTGGAACCCTTTCAAATGCCCCAGACAATTTGGCCCTCTCTGCTTTCCTGCGGACTCCATCCTCAAAAGCACCTGTTTTCGCTTTCGGCAACCTCCGGAGCAAAGAAGACAAACGTCCAGCTTTTGCTGCCACAGCAAAGGTGCCAGCGGGGAAAAGTGATGCTGGTCCTCACTGCCTCCTGGAACCCTTTCAAATGCCACAGACAATTTGGCCCTCTCTGCTTTCCTGCAAACTCCATCCTCAAAAGCACCTGTTTTCGCTTTCGGCAACCTCCGGAGCAAAAAAGACAAACGTCCAGCTTTTGCTGCCACAGCAAAGGTGCCAGCGGGGAAAAGTAATGCTGGTTCTCACTGCCTCCTGGAACCTCTTCAAATGCCACAGACAATTTGGCCCTCTCTGCTTTCCTGCGGACTCCATCCTCAAAAGCACCTGTTTTCGCTTTCGGCAGCCTCCGGAGCAAAAAAGACAAACGTCCAGCTTTTGCTGCCACAGCAAAGGTGCCAGCAGGGAAAAGTAATGCTGGTTCTCACTGCCTCCTGGAACCTCTTCAAATGCCACAGATAATTTGGCACTCTCTGCTTTCCTGCGGACTCCATCCTCAAAAGCACCTGTTTTCGCTTTCGGCAACCTCCGGAGCAAAAAAGACAAACGTCCAGCTTTTGCTGCCACAACAAAGGTGCCAGCGGGGAAAAGTAATGCTGGTTCTCACTGTCTCCTGAAACCCTTTCAAATGCCACAGACAATTTGGCCCTCTCTGCTTTCCTGCGGACTCCATCCTCAAAAGCACCTTTTTTCGCTTTCGGCAACCTCAGGAGCAAAAAAGACAAACGTCCAGATTTTGCTGCCACAGCAAAGGCGCCAGCGGGGAAAAGTAATGCTGGTTCTCACTGTCTCCTGGAACCCTTTCAAATGCCCCAGACAATTTGGCCCTCTCTGCTTTCCTGCGGACTCCATCCTCAAAAGCACCTGTTTTCGCTTTCGGCAGCCTCCGGAGCAAAGAAGACAAACGTCCACGTTTTGCTGCCACAGCAAAGGTGCCAGCGGGGAAAAGTGATGCTGGTTCTCACTGCCTCCTGGAACCCCATCAAATGCCACAGACAATTTGGCCCTCTCTGCTTTCCTGCGGACTCCATCCTCAAAAGCACCTGTTTTCGCTTTCGGCAGCCTCCGGAGCAAAGAAGAGAATGGTCCAGCTTTTGCTGCCACAGGAAAGGTGCCAGCGGGGAAAAGTGATGCTGGTTCTCACTGCCTCCTGGAACCCCATCAAATGCCACAGAAAATTTGGCCCTCTCTGCTTTCCTGCGGACTCCATCCTCAAAAGCACCTGTTTTCGCTTTCGGCAACCTCAGGAGCAAAAAAGACAAACGTCCAGCTTTTGCTGCCACAGCAAAGGTTCCAGCGGGGAAAAGTGATGCTGGTCCTCACTGCCTCCTGGAACCCTTTCAAATGCCACAGACAATTTGGCCCTCTCTGCTTTCCTGCAAACTCCATCCTCAAAAGCACCTGTTTTCGCTTTCGGCAACCTCCGGAGCAAAAAAGACAAACGTCCAGCTTTTGCTGCCACAGCAAAGGTGCCAGCGGGGAAAAGTAATGCTGGTTCTCACTGCCTCCTGGAACCTCTTCAAATGCCCCAGACAATTTGGCCCTCTCTGCTTTCCTGCGGACTCCATCCTCAAAAGCATCTGTTTTCGCTTTCGGCAGCCTCCGGAGCAAAAAAGACAAACGTCCAGCTTTTGCTGCCACAGCAAAGGTGCCAGCGGGGAAAAGTAATGCTGGTTCTCACTGCCTCCTGGAACCCTTTCAAATGCCCCAGACAATTTGGCCCTCTCTGCTTTCCTGCGGACTCCATCCTCAAAAGCACCTTTTTTCGCTTTCGGCAACCTCCGGAGCAAAGAAGACAAACATCCAGCTTTTGCTGCCACAGCAAAGGTGCCAGCGGGGAAAAGTAATGCTGGTTCTCACTGCCTCCTGGAAACTCTTCAAATGCCACAGACAATTTGGCACTCTCTGCTTTCCTGCGGACTCCATCCTCAAAAGCACCTGTTTTCGCTTTCGGCAACCTCAGGAGCAAAAAAGACAAACGTCCAGATTTTGCTGCCACAGCAAAGGCGCCAGCGGGGAAAAGTAATGCTGGTTCTCACTGTCTCCTGGAACCCTTTCAAATGCCCCAGACAATTTGGCCCTCTCTGCTTTCCTGCGGACTCCATCCTCAAAAGCACCTTTTTTCGCTTTCGGCAGCCTCCGGAGCAAAGAAGAGAATTGTCCAGCTTTTGCTGCCACAGCAAAGGTGCCAGCGGGGAAAAGTGATGCTGGTTCTAACTGCCTCCTGGAACCCCATCAAATGCCACAGAAGATTTGGCCCTCTCTGCTTTCCTGCGGACTCCATCCTCAAAAGCACCTGTTTTCGCTTTTGGAAGCCTCCGGAGCAAAAAAGACAAACGTCCAGCTTTTGCTGCCACAGCAAAGGTGCCAGCGGGGAAAAGTAATGCTGGTTCTAAGTGCCTCCTGGAACCCTTTCAAATGCCACAGACAATTTGGCCCTCTCTGCTGTCCTGCGGACTCCATCCTCAAAAGCACCTGTTTTCGCTTTCGGCAGCCTCCGGAGCAAAAAAGACAAACGTCCAGCTTTTGCTGCCACAGCAAAGGTGCCAGCGGGGAAAAGTAATGCTGGTTCTCACTGCCTCCTGGAACCTCTTCAAATGCCCCAGACAATTTGGCACTCTCTGCTTTCCTGCGGACTCCATCCTCAAAAGCACCTGTTTTCGCTTTTGGAAACCTCAGGAGCAAAAAAGACAAACGTCCAGCTTTTGCTGCCACAGCAAAGGTGCCAGCGGGGAAAAGTAATGCTGGTTCTCACTTCCTCCTGGAACCCTTTCAAATGCCCCAGACACTTTGGCCCTCTCTGCTTTCCTGCGGACTCTATCCTCAAAAGCACCTGTTTTCGCTTTCGGCAACCTCAGGAGCAAAAAAGACAAACGTCCAGCTTTTGCTGCCACAGCAAAGGTGCCAGCGGGGAAAAGTAATGCTGGTTCTCACTGCCTCCTGGAACCCCATCAAATGCCACAGACAATTTGGCCCTCTCTGCTTTCCTGCGGACTCCATCCTCAAAAGCACCTTTTTTCGCTTTCGGCAACCTCAGGATCAAAAAAGACAAACGTCCAGCTTTTGCTGCCACAACAAAGGTGCCAGCGGGGAAAAGTAATGCTGGTTCTCACTGCCTCCTGGAACCTCTTCAAATGCCACAGACAATTTGGCCCTCTCTGCTTTCCTGCGGACTCCATCCTCAAAAGCACCTGTTTTCGCTTTCGGCAACCTCCGGTGGTAAAAAGACAAACGTCCAGATTTTGCTGCCACAGCAAAGGTGCCAGCGGGGAAAAGTAATGCTGGTTCTCACTGCCTCCTGGAACCCTTTCAAATGCCCCAGACAATTTGGCCCTCTCTGCTTTCCTGCGGACTCCATCCTCAAAAGCACCTGTTTTCGCTTTCGGCAACCTCCGGAGCAAAAAAGACAAACGGCCACGTTTTGCTGCCATAGCAAAGGTGCCAGCGGGGAAAAGTAATGCTGGTCTTCATTAGCTCCTGGAACCTCTTCAAATGCCACAGACAATTTGGCCCTCTCTGCTTTCCTGCGGACTCCATCCTCAAAAGCACCTTTTTTCGCTTTCGGCAACCTCCGGAGCAAAAAAGACAAACGTCCAGCTTTTGCTGCCACAACAAAGGTGCCAGCGGGGAAAAGTAATGCTGGTTCTAAGTGCCTCCTGGAACCCTTTCAAATGCCACAGACAATTTGGCCCTCTCTGCTTTCCTGCGGACTCCATCCTCAAAAGCACCTGTTTTCGCTTTCGGCAACCTCAGGAGCAAAAAAGACAAACGTCCAGATTTTGCTGCCACAGCAAAGGCGCCAGCGGGGAAAAGTAATGCTGGTTCTCACTGTCTCCTGGAACCCTTTCAAATGCCCCAGACAATTTGGCCCTCTCTGCTTTCCTGCGGACTCCATCCTCAAAAGCACCTGTTTTCGCTTTCGGCAGCCTCCGGAGCAAAGAAGACAAACGTCCACGTTTTGCTGCCACAGCAAAGGTGCCAGCGGGGAAAAGTGATGCTGGTTCTCACTGCCTCCTGGAACCCCATCAAATGCCACAGAAAATTTGGCCCTCTCTGCTTTCCTGCAGACTCCATCCTCAAAAGCACCTGTTTTCGCTTTTGGAAGCCTCCGGAGCAAAAAAGACAAACGTCCAGCTTTTGCTGCCACAGCAAAGGTGCTAGCGGGGAAAAGTAATGCTGGTTCTCACTGCCTCCTGGAACCCTTTCAAATGCCCCAGACAATTTGGCCCTCTCTGCTTTCCTGCGGACTCTATCCTCAAAAGCACCTGTTTTCGCTTTCGGCAACCTCAGGAGCAAAAAAGACAAACGTCCAGCTTTTGCTGCCACAGCAAAGGTGCCAGCGGGGAAAAGTAATGCTGGTTCTCACTGCCTCCTGGAACCCCATCAAATGCCACAGACAATTTGGCCCTCTCTGCTTTCCTGCGGACTCCATCCTCAAAAGCACCTTTTTTCGCTTTCGGCAACCTCCGGAGCAAAAAAGACAAACGTCCAGCTTTTGCTGCCACAACAAAGGTGCCAGCGGGGAAAAGTAATGCTGGTTCTCACTGCCTCCTGGAACCTCTTCAAATGCCACAGACAATTTGGCACTCTCTGCTTTCCTGCGGACTCCATCCTCAAAAGCACCTGTTTTCGCTTTTGGAAACCTCAGGAGCAAAAAAGACAAACGTCCAGATTTTGCTGCCACAGCAAAGGCGCCAGCGGGGAAAAGTAATGCTGGTTCTCACTGTCTCCTGGAACCCTTTCAAATGCCCCAGACAATTTGGCCCTCTCTGCTTTCCTGCGGACTCCATCCTCAAAAGCACCTGTTTTCGCTTTCGGCAGCCTCCGGAGCAAAGAAGACAAACGTCCACGTTTTGCTGCCACAGCAAAGGTGCCAGCGGGGAAAAGTGATGCTGGTTCTCACTGCCTCCTGGAACCCCATCAAATGCCACAGAAAATTTGGCCCTCTCTGCTTTCCTGCGGACTCCATCCTCAAAAGCACCTGTTTTCGCTTTTGGAAGCCTCCGGAGCAAAAAAGACAAACGTCCAGCTTTTGCTGCCACAGCAAAGGTGCCAGCGGGGAAAAGTAATGCTGGTTCTCACTGCCTCCTGGAACCCTTTCAAATGCCCCAGACAATTTGGCCCTCTCTGCTTTCCTGCGGACTCCATCCTCAAAAGCACCTTTTTTCGCTTTCGGCAACCTCCGGAGCAAAGAAGACAAACGTCCAGCTTTTGCTGCCACAGCAAAGGTGCCAGCGGGGAAAAGTGATGCTGGTCCTCACTGCCTCCTGGAACCCTTTCAAATGCCACAGACAATTTGGCCCTCTCTGCTTTCCTGCAAACTCCATCCTCAAAAGCACCTGTTTTCGCTTTCGGCAACCTCCGGAGCAAAAAAGACAAACGTCCAGCTTTTGCTGCCACAGCAAAGGTGCCAGCGGGGAAAAGTAGTGCTGGTTCTCACTGCCTCCTGGAACCTCTTCAAATGCCACAGACAATTTGGCACTCTCTGCTTTCCTGCGGACTCCATCCTCAAAAGCACCTGTTTTCGCTTTTGGAAAACTCAGGAGCAAAAAAGACAAACGTCCAGCTTTTGCTGCCACAGCAAAGGTTCCAGCGGGGAAAAGTGATGCTGGTCCTCACTGCCTCCTGGGACCCGTTCAAATTCCCCAGACAATTTGGCCCTCTCTGCTTTCCTGCAAACTCCATCCTCAAAAGCACCTTTTTTCGCTTTCGGCAACCTCCGGAGCAAAAAAGACAAACGTCCAGCTTTTGCTGCCACAGCAAAGGTGCCAGCGGGGAAAAGTAATGCTGGTTCTCACTGCCTCCTGGAACCTCTTCAAATGCCACAGACAATTTGGCACTCTCTGCTTTCCTGCGGACTCCATCCTCAAAAGCACCTGTTTTCGCTTTTGGAAACCTCAGGAGCAAAAAAGACAAACGTCCAGCTTTTGCTGCCACAGCAAAGGTGCCAGCGGGGAAAAGTAATGCTGGTTCTCACTGCCTCCTGGAACCCCATCAAATGCCACAGACAATTTGGCCCTCTCTGCTGTCCTGCGGACTCCATCCTCAAAAGCACCTTTTTTCGCTTTCGGCAACCTCCGGAGCAAAAAAGACAAACGTCCAGCTTTTGCTGCCACAGCAAAAGTGCCAGCGGGGAAAAGTAATGCTGGTTCTCACTGCCTCCTGGAACCCCATCAAATGCCACAGACAATTTGGCCCTCTCTGCTTTCCTGCGGACTCCATCCTCAAAAGCACCTTTTTTCGCTTTCGGCAACCTCAGGAGAAAAAAAGACAAACGTCCAGCTTTTGCTGCCACAGCAAAGGTGCCAGCGGGGAAAAGTAATGCTGGTTCTCACTGTCTCCTGGAACCCTTTCAAATGCCCCAGACAATTTGGCCCTCTCTGCTTTCCTGCGGACTCCATCCTCAAAAGCACCTGTTTTCGCTTTCGGCAGCCTCCGGAGCAAAAAAGACAAACGTCCAGCTTTTGCTGCCACAGCAAAGGTGCCAGCGGGGAAAAGTAATGCTGGTTCTCACTGCCTCCTGGAACCCCATCAAATTCCACAGACAATTTGGCCCTCTCTGCTTTCCTGCGGACTCCATCCTCAAAAGCACCTGTTTTCGCTTTCGGCAACCTCCGGAGCAAAAAAGACAAACGTCCAGGTTTTGTTGCCACAACAAAGGCGCCAGCGGGGAAAAGTAATGCTGGTTCTCACTGCCTCCTGGAACCTCTTCAAATGTCACAGACAATTTGGCCCTCTCTGCTTTCCTGCGGACTCCATCCTCAAAAGCACCTTTTTTCGCTTTCGGCAGCCTCTGGAGCAAAAAAGACAAACGTCCAGCTTTTGCTGCCACAGCAAAGGTGCCAGCGGGGAAAAGTAATGCTGGTCTTCATTGCCTCCTGGAACCTCTTCAAATGCCACAGAGAATTTGGCCCTCTCTGCTTTCCTGCGGACTCCATCCTCAAAAGCACCTTTTTTCGCTTTCGGCAACCTCCGGAGCAAAAAAGACAAACGTCCAGCTTTTGCTGCCACAACAAAGGTGCCAGCGGGGAAAAGTGATGCTGGTTCTCACTGACTCCTGGAACCCTTTCAAATGCCACAGACAATTTGGCCCTCTCTGCTTTCCTGCGGACTCCATCCTCAAAAGCACCTGTTTTCGCTTTCGGCAACCTCAGGAGCAAAAAAGACAAACGTCCAGATTTTGCTGCCACAGCAAAGGCGCCAGCGGGGAAAAGTAATGCTGGTTCTCACTGTCTCCTGGAACCCTTTCAAATGCCCCAGACAATTTGGCCCTCTCTGCTTTCCTGCGGACTCCATCCTCAAAAGCACCTGTTTTCGCTTTCGGCAGCCTCCGGAGCAAAGAAGAGAATTGTCCAGCTTTTGCTGCCACAGCAAAGGTGCCAGCGGGGAAAAGTGATGCTGGTTCTCACTGCCTCCTGGAACCCCATCAAATGCCACAGAAAATTTGGCCCTCTCTGCTTTCCTGCGGACTCCATCCTCAAAAGCACCTGTTTTCGGTTTTGGAAACCTCCGGAGCAAAAAAGACAAACGTCCAGCTTTTGCTGCCACAGCAAAGGTGCCAGCGGGGAAAAGTGATGCTGGTTCTCACTGTCTCCTGGAACCCTTTCAAATGCCCCAGACAATTTGGCCCTCTCTGCTTTCCTGCGGACTCCATCCTCAAAAGCACCTGTTTTCGCTTTCGGCAGCCTCCGGAGCAAAGAAGAGAATTGTCCAGCTTTTGCTGCCACAGCAAAGGTGCCAGCGGGGAAAAGTGATGCTGGTTCTCACTGCCTCCTGGAACCCCATCAAATGCCACAGAAAATTTGGCCCTCTCTGCTTTCCTGCGGACTCCATCCTCAAAAGCACCTGTTTTCGCTTTCGGCAACCTCCGGAGCAAAAAAGACAAACGTCCAGATTTTGCTGCCACAGCAAAGGTGCCAGCGGGGAAAAGTAATGCTGGTTCTCACTGCCTCCTGGAACCTCTTCAAATGCCCCAGACAATTTGGCCCTCTCTGCTGTCCTGCGGACTCCATCCTCAAAAGCACCTGTTTTCGCTTTCGGCAGCCTCCGGAGCAAAAAAGACAAACGTCCAGCTTTTGCTGCCACAGCAAAGGTGCCAGCGGGGAAAAGTGATGCTGGTTCTCACTGCCTCCTGGAACCTCTTCAAATGCCACAGACAATTTGGCACTCTCTGCTTTCCTGCGGACTCCATCCTCAAAAGCACCTGTTTTCGCTTTCGGCAACCTCAGGAGCAAAAAAGACAAACGTCCAGCTTTTGCTGCCACAGCAAAGGTGCCAGCGGGGAAAAGTAATGCTGGTTCTCACTGCCTCCTGGAACCCTTTCAAATGCCCCAGACACTTTGGCCCTCTCTGCTTTCCAGCGGACTCTATCCTCAAAAGCACCTGTTTTCGCTTTCGGCAACCTCAGGAGCAAAAAAGACAAACGTCCAGCTTTTGCTGCCACAGCAAAGGTGCCAGCGGGGAAAAGTAATGCTGGTTCTCACTGCCTCCTGGAACCCCATCAAATGCCACAGACAATTTGGCCCTCTCTGCTTTCCTGCGGACTCCATCCTCAAAAGCACCTTTTTTCGCTTTCGGCAAACTCAGGAGCAAAAAAGACAAACGTCCAGCTTTTGCTGCCACAACAAAGGTGCCAGCGGGGAAAAGTAATGCTGGTTCTCACTGCCTCCTGGAACCTCTTCAAATGCCACAGACAATTTGGCCCTCTCTGCTTTCCTGCGGACTCCATCCTCAAAAGCACCTGTTTTCGCTTTCGGCAACCTCCGGTGGTAAAAAGACAAACGTCCAGGTTTTGTTGCCACAGCAAAGGTGCCAGCGGGGAAAAGTAATGCTGGTTCTCACTGCCTCCTGGAACCCCATCAAATGCCACAGACAATTTGGCCCTCTCTGCTTTCCTGCGGACTCCATCCTCAAAAGCACCTGTTTTCGCTTTCGGCAGCCTCTGGAGCAAAAAAGACAAACGGCCACGTTTTGCTGCCATAGCAAAGGTGCCAGCGGGGAAAAGTAATGCTGGTCTTCATTGCCTCCTGGAACCTCTTCAAATGCCACAGACAATTTGGCCCTCTCTGCTTTCCTGCGGACTCCATCCTCAAAAGCACCTTTTTTCGCTTTCGGCAACCTCCGGAGCAAAAAAGACAAACGTCCAGCTTTTGCTGCCACAACAAAGGTGCCAGCGGGGAAAAGTAATGCTGGTTCTAAGTGCCTCCTGGAACCCTTTCAAATGCCCCAGACAATTTGGCCCTCTCTGCTTTCCTGCGGACTCCATCCTCAAAAGCACCTGTTTTCGCTTTCGGCAACCTCAGGAGCAAAAAAGACAAACGTCCAGATTTTGCTGCCACAGCAAAGGTTCCAGCGGGGAAAAGTGATGCTGGTCCTCACTGCCTCCTGGAACCCGTTCAAATTCCCCAGACAATTTGGCCCTCTCTGCTTTCCTGCAAACTCCATCCTCAAAAGCACCTTTTTTCGCTTTCGGCAACCTCCGGAGCAAAAAAGACAAACGTCCAGCTTTTGCTGCCACAGCAAAGGTGCCAGCGGGGAAAAGTAATGCTGGTTCTCACTGCCTCCTGGAACCTCTTCAAATGCCACAGACAATTTGGCACTCTCTGCTTTCCTGCGGACTCCATCCTCAAAAGCACCTGTTTTCGCTTTCGGCAACCTCCGGAGCAAAAAAGACAAACGTCCAGCTTTTGCTGCCACAGCAAAGGTGCCAGCGGGGAAAAGTAATGCTGGTTCTCACTGCTTCCTGGAACCCCATCAAATGCCACAGACAATTTGGCCCTCTCTGCTTTCCTGCGGACTCCATCCTCAAAAGCACCTTTTTTCGCTTTCGGCAACCTCCGGAGCAAAAAAGACAAACGTCCAGCTTTTGCTGCCACAGCAAAGGTGCCAGCGGGGAAAAGTAATGCTGGTTCTCACTGCCTCCTGGAATCCCATCAAATGCCACAGACAATTTGGCCCTCTCTGCTTTCCTGCGGACTCCATCCTCAAAAGCACCTTTTTTCGCTTTCGGCAACCTCAGGAGCAAAAAAGACAAACGTCCAGATTTTGCTGCCACAGCAAAGGCGCCAGCGGGGAAAAGTAATGCTGGTTCTCACTGTCTCCTGGAACCCTTTCAAATGCCCCAGACAATTTGGCCCTCTCTGCTTTCCTGCGGACTCCATCCTCAAAAGCACCTGTTTTCGCTTTCGGCAACCTCCGGAGCAAAAAAGACAAACGTCCAGCTTTTGCTGCCACAGCAAAGGTGCCAGCGGGGAAAAGTAATGCTGGTTCTCACTGCCTCCTGGAACCCCATCAAATGCCACAGACAATTTGGCCCTCTCTGCTTTCCTGCGGACTCCATCCTCAAAAGCACCTGTTTTCGCTTTCGGCAACCTCCGGAGCAAAAAAGACAAACGTCCAGGTTTTGTTGCCACAACAAAGGCGCCAGCGGGGAAAAGTAATGCTGGTTCTCACTGCCTCCTGGAACCTCTTCAAATGTCACAGACAATTTGGCCCTCTCTGCTTTCCTGCGGACTCCATCCTCAAAAGCACCTGTTTTCGCTTTCGGCAGCCTCTGGAGCAAAAAAGACAAACGTCCAGCTTTTGCTGCCACAGCAAAGGTGCCAGCGGGGAAAAGTAATGCTGGTCTTCATTGCCTCCTGGAACCTCTTCAAATGCCACAGAGAATTTGGCCCTCTCTGCTTTCCTGCGGACTCCATCCTCAAAAGCACCTTTTTTCGCTTTCGGCAACCTCCGGAGCAAAAAAGACAAACGTCCAGCTTTTGCTGCCACAACAAAGGTGCCAGCGGGGAAAAGTGATGCTGGTTCTCACTGACTCCTGGAACCCTTTCAAATGCCACAGACAATTTGGCCCTCTCTGCTTTCCTGCGGACTCCATCCTCAAAAGCACCTGTTTTCGCTTTCGGCAACCTCAGGAGCAAAAAAGACAAACGTCCAGATTTTGCTGCCACAGCAAAGGCGCCAGCGGGGAAAAGTAATGCTGGTTCTCACTGTCTCCTGGAACCCTTTCAAATGCCCCAGACAATTTGGCCCTCTCTGCTTTCCTGCGGACTCCATCCTCAAAAGCACCTGTTTTCGCTTTCGGCAGCCTCCGGAGCAAAGAAGAGAATTGTCCAGCTTTTGCTGCCACAGCAAAGGTGCCAGCGGGGAAAAGTGATGCTGGTTCTCACTGCCTCCTGGAACCCCATCAAATGCACAGAAAATTTGGCCCTCTCTGCTTTCCTGCGGACTCCATCCTCAAAAGCACCTGTTTTCGCTTTCGGCAACCTCCGGAGCAAAAAAGACAAACGTCCAGGTTTTGCTGCCACAGCAAAGGTGCCAGCGGGGAAAAGTGATGCTGTTTCTCATTGCCTCCTGGAACCTCTTCAAATGCCACAAACAATTTGGCCCTCTCTGCTTTCCTGCGGACTCCATCCTCAAAAGCACCTGTTTTCGCTTTCGGCAACCTCAGGAGCAAAAAAGACAAACGTCCAGCTTTTGCTGCCACAGCAAAGGTGCCAGCGGGGAAAAGTAATGCTGGTTCTCACTGCCTCCTGGAACCTCTTCAAATGCCCCAGACAATTTGGCCCTCTCTGCTTTCCTGCGGACTCCATCCTCAAAAGCACCTTTTTTCGCTTTCGGCAGCCTCCGGAGCAAAAAAGACAAACGTCCAGCTTTTGCTGCCACAGCAAAGGTGCCAGCGGGGAAAAGTGATGCTGGTCCTCACTGCCTCCTGGAACCCTTTCAAATGCCCCAGACAATTTGGCCCTCTCTGCTTTCCTGCAAACTCCATCCTCAAAAGCACCTGTTTTCGCTTTCGGCAACCTCAGGAGCAAAAAAGACAAACGTCCAGCTTTTGCTGCCACAGCAAAGGCGCCAGCGGGGAAAAGTAATGCTGGTTCTCACTGTCTCCTGGAACCCTTTCAAATGCCCCAGACAATTTGGCCCTCTCTGCTTTCCTGCGGACTCCATCCTCAAAAGCACCTTTTTTCGCTTTCGGCAACCTCCGGAGCAAAAAAGACAAACGTCCAGCTTTTGCTGCCACAACAAAGGTGCCAGCGGGGAAAAGTAATGCTGGTTCTCACTGCCTCCTGGAACCCTTTCAAATGCCCCAGACAATTTGGCCCTCTCTGCTTTCCTGCGGACTCCATCCTCAAAAGCATCTGTTTTCGCTTTCGGCAACCTCAGGAGCAAAAAAGACAAACGTCCAGATTTTGCTGCCACAACAAAGGTGCCAGCGGGGAAAAGTAATGCTGGTTCTCACTTCCTCCTGGAACCCTTTCAAATGCCCCAGACAATTTGGCCCTCTCTGCTTTCCTGCAGACTCCATCCTCAAAAGCACCTGTTTTCGCTTTCGGCAACCTCCGGAGCAAAAAAGACAAACGTCCAGGTTTTGCTGCCACAGCAAAGGTGCCAGCGGGGAAAAGTGATGCTGTTTCTCATTGCCTCCTGGAACCTCTTCAAATGCCACAAACAATTTGGCCCTCTCTGCTTTCCTGCGGACTCCATCCTCAAAAGCACCTGTTTTCGCTTTCGGCAGCCTCCGGAGCAAAAAAGACAAACGTCCAGCTTTTGCTGCCACAGCAAAGGTTCCAGCGGGGAAAAGTGATGCTGGTCCTCACTGCCTCCTGGAACCCTTTCAAATGCCCCAGACAATTTGGCCCTCTCTGCTTTCCTGCAAACTCCATCCTCAAAAGCACCTGTTTTCGCTTTCGGCAACCTCCGGAGCAAAAAAG
Organism: Vanellus vanellus; assembly: GCF_965231255.1. Lineage (NCBI taxonomy): Eukaryota > Metazoa > Chordata > Aves > Charadriiformes > Charadriidae > Vanellus > Vanellus vanellus. Next base: position 24,302 of record NW_028127372.1, read on the forward strand.
ACAAACGTCCAGGTTTTGCTGCCACAGCAAAGGTGCCAGCGGGGAAAAGTAATGCTGGTTCTCACTGCCTCCTGGAACCTCTTCAAATGCCACAGACAATTTGGCCCTCTCTGCTTTCCTGCGGACTTCATCCTCAAAAGCACCTGTTTTCGCTTTTGTAAACCTCAGGAGCAAAAAAGACAAACGTCCAGCTTTTGCTGCCACAGCAAAGGCGCCAGCGGGGAAAAGTAATGCTGGTTCTCACTGTCTCCTGGAACCCTTTCAAATGCCCCAGACAATTTGGCCCTCTCTGCTTTCCTGCGGACTCCATCCTCAAAAGCACCTTTTTTCGCTTTCGGCAACCTCCGGAGCAAAGAAGACAAACGTCCAGCTTTTGCTGCCACAGCAAAGGTTCCAGCGGGGAAAAGTGATGCTGGTCCTCACTGCCTCCTGGAACCCTTTCAAATGCCACAGACAATTTGGCCCTCTCTGCTTTCCTGCGGACTCCATCCTCAAAAGCACCTGTTTTCGCTTTTGGCAGCCTCCGGAGCAAAAAAGACAAACGTCCAGCTTTTGCTGCCACAGCAAAGGTGCCAGCGGGGAAAAGTAATGCTGGTTCTCACTGCCTCCTGGAACCCTTTCAAATGCCCCAGACAATTTGGCCCTCTCTGCTTTCCTGCGGACTCCATCCTCAAAAGCACCTTTTTTCGCTTTCGGCAACCTCCGGAGCAAAAAAGACAAACGTCCAGCTTTTGCTGCCACAGCAAAGGTGCCAGCGGGGAAAAGTAATGCTGGTTCTCACTGCCTCCTGGAACCCTTTCAAATGCCCCAGACAATTTGGCCCTCTCTGCTTTCCTGCAGACTCCATCCTCAAAAGCACCTGTTTTCGCTTTCGGCAACCTCCGGAGCAAAAAAGACAAACGTCCAGGTTTTGCTGCCACAGCAAAGGCGCCAGCGGGGAAAAGTAATGCTGGTTCTCACTGCCTCCTGGAACCCTTTCAAATGCCCCAGACAATTTGGCCCTCTCTGCTTACCTGCGGACTCTATCCTCAAAAGCACCTTTTTTCGCTTTCGGCAACCTCCGGAGCAAAAAAGACAAACGTCCAGCTTTTGCTGCCACAGCAAAGGCGCCAGCGGGGAAAAGTAATGCTGGTTCTCACTGTCTCCTGGAACCCTTTCAAATGCCCCAGACAATTTGGCCCTCTCTGCTTTCCTGCGGACTCTATCCTCAAAAGCACCTTTTTTCGCTTTCGGCAACCTCCGGAGCAAAAAAGACAAACGTCCAGCTTTTGCTGCCACAACAAAGGTGCCAGCGGGGAAAAGTAATGCTGGTTCTCACTGCCTCCTGGAACCCTTTCAAATGCCCCAGACAATTTGGCCCTCTCTGCTTTCCTGCGGACTCCATCCTCAAAAGCATCTGTTTTCGCTTTCGGCAACCTCAGGAGCAAAAAAGACAAACGTCCAGATTTTGCTGCCACAACAAAGGTGCCAGCGGGGAAAAGTAATGCTGGTTCTCACTGCCTCCTGGAACCCTTTCAAATGCCCCAGACAATTTGGCCCTCTCTGCTTTCCTGCAGACTCCATCCTCAAAAGCACCTGTTTTCGCTTTCGGCAACCTCCGGAGCAAAAAAGACAAACGTCCAGGTTTTGCTGCCACAGCAAAGGTGCCAGCGGGGAAAAGTGATGCTGTTTCTCATTGCCTCCTGGAACCTCTTCAAATGCCACAAACAATTTGGCCCTCTCTGCTTTCCTGCAAACTCCATCCTCAAAAGCACCTGTTTTCGCTTTCGGCAACCTCCGGAGCAAAAAAGACAAACGTCCAGGTTTTGCTGCCACAGCAAAGGTGCCAGCGGGGAAAAGTAATGCTGGTTCTCACTGCCTCCTGGAACCTCTTCAAATGCCACAGACAATTTGGCCCTCTCTGCTTTCCTGCGGACTTCATCCTCAAAAGCACCTGTTTTCGCTTTTGTAAACCTCAGGAGCAAAAAAGACAAACGTCCAGCTTTTGCTGCCACAGCAAAGGCGCCAGCGGGGAAAAGTAATGCTGGTTCTCACTGTCTCCTGGAACCCTTTCAAATGCCCCAGACAATTTGGCCCTCTCTGCTTTCCTGCGGACTCCATCCTCAAAAGCACCTTTTTTCGCTTTCGGCAACCTCCGGAGCAAAGAAGACAAACGTCCAGCTTTTGCTGCCACAGCAAAGGTTCCAGCGGGGAAAAGTGATGCTGGTCCTCACTGCCTCCTGGAACCCTTTCAAATGCCACAGACAATTTGGCCCTCTCTGCTTTCCTGCGGACTCCATCCTCAAAAGCACCTGTTTTCGCTTTTGGCAGCCTCCGGAGCAAAAAAGACAAACGTCCAGCTTTTGCTGCCACAGCAAATGTGCCAGCGGGGAAAAGTAATGCTGGTTCTCACTGCCTCCTGGAACCCTTTCAAATGCCCCAGACAATTTGGCCCTCTCTGCTTTCCTGCGGACTCCATCCTCAAAAGCACCTTTTTTCGCTTTCGGCAACCTCCGGAGCAAAAAAGACAAACGTCCAGCTTTTGCTGCCACAGCAAAGGTGCCAGCGGGGAAAAGTAATGCTGGTTCTCACTGCCTCCTGGAACCCTTTCAAATGCCCCAGACAATTTGGCCCTCTCTGCTTTCCTGCAGACTCCATCCTCAAAAGCACCTGTTTTCGCTTTCGGCAACCTCCGGAGCAAAAAAGACAAACGTCCAGCTTTTGCTGCCACAGCAAAGGTGCCAGCGGGTAAAAGTGATGCTGTTTCTCATTGCCTCCTGGAACCCCATCAAATGCCACAAACAATTTGGCCCTCTCTGCTTTCCTGCGGACTCCATCCTCAAAAGCACCTGTTTTCGCTTTCGGCAAACTCAGGAGCAAAAAAGACAAACGTCCAGCTTTTGCTGCCACAGCAAAGGTGCCAGCGGGGAAAAGTAATGCTGGTTCTCACTGCCTCCTGTAACCTCTTTAAATGCCCCAGACAATTTGGCCCTCTCTGCTTTCCTGCGGACTCCATCCTCAAAAGCACCTTTTTTCGCTTTCGGCAACCTCCGGAGCAAAAAAGACAAACGTCCAGCTTTTGCTGCCACAACAAAGGTGCCAGCGGGGAAAAGTAATGCTGGTTCTCACTGCCTCCTGGAACCCTTTCAAATGCCCCAGACAATTTGGCCCTCTCTGCTTTCCTGCAGACTCCATCCTCAAAAGCATCTGTTTTCGCTTTCGGCAACCTCAGGAGCAAAAAAGACAAACGTCCAGATTTTGCTGCCACAGCAAAGGCGCCAGCGGGGAAAAGTAATGCTGGTTCTCACTGTCTCCTGGAACCCTTTCAAATGCCCCAGACAATTTGGCCCTCTCTGCTTTCCTGCAGACTCCATCCTCAAAAGCACCTTTTTTCGCTTTCGGCAACCTCCGGAGCAAAAAAGACAAACGTCCAGCTTTTGCTGCCACAGCAAAGGTGCCAGCGGGGAAAAGTAATGCTGGTTCTCACTGCCTCCTGGAACCCTTTCAAATGCCCCAGACAATTTGGCCCTCTCTGCTTTCCTGCAGACTCCATCCTCAAAAGCACCTTTTTTCGCTTTCGGCAACCTCCGGAGCAAAGAAGACAAACGTCCAGCTTTTGCTGCCACAACAAAGGTGCCAGCGGGGAAAAGTAATGCTGGTCCTCACTGCCTCCTGGAACCCTTTCAAATGCCACAGACAATTTGGCCCTCTCTGCTTTCCTGCGGACTCCATCCTCAAAAGCACCTGTTTTCGCTTTTGGCAGCCTCCGGAGCAAAAAAGACAAACGTCCAGCTTTTGCTGCCACAGCAAAGGTGCCAGCGGGGAAAAGTAATGCTGGTTCTCACTGCCTCCTGGAACCTCTTCAAATGCCACAGACAATTTGGCCCTCTCTGCTTTCCTGCGGAGTCTATCCTCAAAAGCGCCTTTTTTCACTTTCGGCGCCCTCCGGTGGTAAAAAGACAAACGTCCAGGTTTTGCTGCCACAGCAAAGGTGCCAGCGGGGAAAAGTGATGCTGGTCCTTATTGCCTCCTGGAACCTCTTCAAATCCCACAGACAATTTGGCCCTCTCTGCTTTCCTGCGGACTCCATCCTAAAAAAAGCACCTGTTTTCGCTTTCGGCAACCTCAGGAGCAAAAAAGACAAACGTCCAGGTTTTGCTGCCACAGCAAAGGTGCCAGCGGGGAAAAGTAATGCTGGTTCTCACTGCCTCCTGGAAACTCTTCAAATGCCACAGACAATTTGGCCCTCTCTGCTTTCCTGCGGACTCCATCCTCAAAAGCACCTGTTTTCGCTTTCGGCAACCTCCGGAGCAAAAAAGACAAACGTCCAGCTTTTGCTGCCACAGCAAAGGTGCCAGCGGGGAAAAGTAATGTTGGTTCTCACTGCCTCCTGGAACCTCTTCAAATACCACAGACAATTTAGCAACTCTGCTTTCCTGCGGACTCCATCCTCAAAAGCACCTGTTTTCGCTTTTGGAAACCTCAGGAGCAAAAAAGACAAACGTCCAGCTTTTGCTGCCACAGCAAAGGTGCCAGCGGGGAAAAGTAATGCTGGTTCTCACTGACTCCTGGAACCCTATCAAATGCCCCAGACAATTTGGCCCTCTCTGCTTTCCTGCGGACTCCATCCTCAAAAGCACCTGTTTTCAATTTCGGCAACCTCCGGAGCAAAAAAGACAAACGTCCAGGTTTTGCTGCCACAGCAAAGGTGCCAGCGGAGAAAAGTGATGCTGTTTCTCATTGCCTCCTGGAACCTCTTCAAATGCCACAAACAATTTGGCCCTCTCTGCTTTCCTGCGGACTCCATCCTCAAAAGCACCTGTTTTCGCTTTCGGCAACCTCCGGAGCAAAAAAGACAAACGTCCAGGTTTTGCTGCCACAGCAAAGGTGCCAGCGGGGAAAAGTAATGCTGGTTCTCACTGCCTCCTGGAACCTCTTCAAATGCCACAGACAATTTGGCACTCTCTGCTTTCCTGCGGACTCCATCCTCAAAAGCACCTGTTTTCGCTTTTGGAAACCTCAGGAGCAAAAAAGACAAACGTCCAGCTTTTGCTGCCACAGCAAAGGCGCCAGCGGGGAAAAGTAATGCTGGTTCTCACTGTCTCCTGGAACCCTTTCAAATGCCCCAGACAATTTGGCCCTCTCTGCTTTCCTGCGGATTCCATCCTCAAAAGCACCTTTTTTCGCTTTCGGCAACCTCCGGAGCAAAAAAGACAAACGTCCAGCTTTTGCTGCCACAACAAAGGTGCCAGCGGGGAAAAGTAATGCTGGTTCTAAGTGCCTCCTGGAACCCTTTCAAATGCCCCAGACAATTTGGCCCTCTCTGCTTTCCTGCGGACTCCATCCTCAAAAGCATCTGTTTTCGCTTTCGGCAACCTCAGGAGCAAAAAAGACAAACGTCCAGATTTTGCTGCCACAGCAAAGGCGCCAGCGGGGAAAAGTAATGCTGGTTCTCACTGTCTCCTGGAACCCTTTCAAATGCCCCAGACAATTTGGCCCTCTCTGCTTTCCTGCAGACTCCATCCTCAAAAGCACCTGTTTTCGCTTTCGGCAACCTCCGGAGCAAAAAAGACAAACGTCCAGGTTTTGCTGCCACAGCAAAGGTGCCAGCGGGGAAAAGTAATGCTGGTCCTCACTGCTTCCTGGAACTCTTTCAAATGCCCCAGACAATTTGGCCCTCTCTGCTTTCCTGCGGACTCCATCCTCAAAAGCACCTGTTTTCGCTTTCGGCAGCTTCCGGAGCAAAGAAGACAAACGTCCAGCTTTTGCTGCCCCAGCAAAGGTTCCAGCGGGGAAAAGTGATGCTGGTCCTCACTGCCTCCTGGAACCCTTTCAAATGCCCCAGACAATTTGGCCCTCTCTGCTTTCCTGCGGACTCCATCCTCAAAAGCACCTGTTTTCGCTTTCGGCAACCTCCGGAGCAAAGAAGACAAACGTCCAGCTTTTGCTGCCACAGCAAAGGTGCCAGCGGGGAAAAGTAATGCTGGTTCTCACTGCCTCCTGGAATCTCTTCAAATGCCCCAGACAATTTGGCCCTCTCTGCTTTCCTGCGGACTCCATCCTCAAAAGCACCTGTTTTCGCTTTTGGAAACCTCAGGAGCAAAAAAGACAAACGTCCAGCTTTTGCTGCCACAGCAAAGGTGCCAGCGGGGAAAAGTAATGCTGGTTCTCACTGCCTCCTGGAACCCTTTCAAATGCCCCAGACAATTTGGCCCTCTCTGCTTTCCTGCGGACTCTATCCTCAAAAGCACCTGTTTTCGCTTTCGGCAACCTCAGGAGCAAAAAAGACAAACGTCCAGCTTTTGCTGCCACAGCAAAGGTGCCAGCGGGGAAAAGTAATGCTGGTTCTCACTGCCTCCTGGAACCCCATCAAATGCCACAGATAATTTGGCCCTCTCTGCTTTCCTGCGGACTCCATCCTCAAAAGCACCTTTTTTCGCTTTCGGCAACCTCAGGAGCAAAAAAGACAAACGTCCAGCTTTTGCTGCCACAACAAAGGTGCCAGCGGGGAAAAGTAATGCTGGTTCTCACTGCCTCCTAGAACCTCTTCAAATGCCACAGACAATTTGGCCCTCTCTGCTTTCTTGCGGACTCCATCCTCAAAAGCACCTGTTTTCGCTTTCGGCAACCTCCGGTGGTAAAAAGACAAACGTCCAGATTTTGCTGCCACAGCAAAGGTGCCAGCGGGGAAAAGTAATGCTGGTCTTCATTGCCTCCTGGAACCTCTTCAAATGCCACAGACAATTTGGCACTCTCTGCTTTCCTGCGGACTCCATCCTCAAAAGCACCTTTTTTCGCTTTCGGCAACCTCCGGAGCAAAAAAGACAAACGTCCAGATTTTGCTGCCACAGCAAAGGCGCCAGCGGGGAAAAGTAATGCTGGTTCTCACTGTCTCCTGGAACCCTTTCAAATGCCCCAGACAATTTGGCCCTCTCTGCTTTCTTGCGGACTCCATCCTCAAAAGCACCTGTTTTCGCTTTCGGCAACCTCCGGAGTAAAAAAGACAAATGTCGTCCAGCTTTTGCTGCCACAGCAAAGGTGCCAGCGGGGAAAAGTAATGCTGGTTCTCACTGCCTCCTTGAACCCTTTCAAATGCCCCAGACACTTTGGCCCTCTCTGCTTTCCTGCGGACTCCATCATCAAAAGCACCTGTTTTCGCTTTCGGCAACCTCAGGAGCAAAAAAGACAAACGTCCAGCTTTTGCTGCCACAGCAAAGGTGCCAGCGGGGAAAAGTAATGCTGGTTCTCACTGCCTCCTGGAACCCTTTCAAATGCCCTAGACAATTTGGCCCTCTCTGCTTTCCTGCGGACTCCATCCTCAAAAGCACCTGTTTTCGCTTTCGGCAGCCTCCGGAGCAAAAAAGACAAACGTCCAGGTTTTGCTGCCACAGCAAAGGTGCCAGCGGGGAAAAGTAATGCTGGTTCTCACTGCCTCCTGGAACCCTTTCAAATGCCCCAGACAATTTGGCCCTCTCTGCTTTCCTGCGGACTCCATCCTCAAAAGCACCTGTTTTCGCTTTCGGCAGCCTCCGGAGCAAAAAAGACAAACGTCCAGCTTTTGCTGCCACAGCAAAGGTGCCAGCGGGGAAAAGTAATGCTGGTTCTCACTGCCTCCTGGAACCCTTTCAAATGCCCCAGACAATTTGGCCCTCTCTGCTTTCCTGCGGACTCTATCCTCAAAAGCACCTGTTTTCGCTTTCGGCAACCTCAGGAGCAAAAAAGACAAACGTCCAGCTTTTGCTGCCACAGCAAAGGTGCCAGCGGGGAAAAGTAATGCTGGTCCTCACTGCCTCCTGGAACCCTTTCAAATGCCCCAGACAATTTGGCCCTCTCTGCTTTCCTGCGGACTCCATCCTCAAAAGCACCTGTTTTCGCTTTTGGCAGCCTCCGGAGCAAAAAAGACAAACGTCCAGCTTTTGCTGCCACAGCAAAGATGCCAGCGGGGAAAAGTAATGCTGGTTCTCACTGCCTCCTGGAACCCTTTCAAATGCCCCAGACAATTTGGCCCTCTCTGCTTTCCTGCGGACTCCATCCTCAAAAGCACCTTTTTTCGCTTTCGGCAACCTCCGGAGCAAAGAAGACAAACGTCCAGCTTTTGCTGCCACAGCAAAGGTGCCAGCGGGGAAAAGTAATGCTGGTTCTCACTGCCTCCTGGAACCCTTTCAAATGCCCCAGACAATTTGGCCCTCTCTGCTTTCCTGCGGACTCCATCCTCAAAAGCACCTGTTTTCGCTTTCGGCAGCCTCCGGAGCAAAAAAGACAAACGTCGAGGTTTTGCTGCCACAGCAAAGGTGCCAGCGGGGAAAAGTAATGCTGGTTCTCACTGCCTCCTGGAACCCCATCAAATGCCACAGACAATTTGGCCCTCTCTGCTTTCCTGCGGACTCCATCCTCAAAAGCACCTTTTTTCGCTTTCGGCAACCTCAGGAGCAAAAAAGACAAACGTCCAGCTTTTGCTGCCACAACAAAGGTGCCAGCGGGGAAAAGTAATGCTGGTTCTCACTGCCTCCTAGAACCTCTTCAAATGCCACAGACAATTTGGCCCTCTCTGCTTTCTTGCGGACTCCATCCTCAAAAGCACCTGTTTTCGCTTTCGGCAACCTCTGGTGGTAAAAAGACAAACGTCCAGCTTTTGCTGCCACAGCAAAGGTGCCAGCGGGGAAAAGTAATGCTGGTCTTCATTGCCTCCTGGAACCTCTTCAAATGCCACAGACAATTTGGCACTCTCTGCTTTCCTGCGGACTCCATCCTCAAAAGCACCTTTTTTCGCTTTCGGCAACCTCCGGAGCAAAAAAGACAAACGTCCAGATTTTGCTGCCACAGCAAAGGCGCCAGCGGGGAAAAGTAATGCTGGTTCTCACTGTCTCCTGGAACCCTTTCAAATGCCCCAGACAATTTGGCCCTCTCTGCTTTCTTGCGGACTCCATCCTCAAAAGCACCTGTTTTCGCTTTCGGCAACCTCCGGAGCAAAAAAGACAAACGTCCAGGTTTTACTGCCACAACAAAGGTGCCAGCGGGGAAAAGTAATGCTGGTTCTCACTGCCTCCTGGAACCTCTTCAAATGTCACAGACAATTTGGCCCTCTCTGCTTTCCTGCGGACTCCATCCTCAAAAGCACCTGTTTTCGCTTTCGGCAACCTCAGGAGCAAAAAAGACAAACGTCCAGGTTTTACTGCCACAACAAAGGTGCCAGCGGGGAAAAGTAATGCTGGTTCTCACTGCCTCCTGGAACCTCTTCAAATGTCACAGACAATTTGGCCCTCTCTGCTTTCCTGCGGACTCCATCCTCAAAAGCACCTGTTTTCGCTTTTGGAAACCTCAGGAGCAAAAAAGACAAACGTCCAGCTTTTGCTGCCACAGCAAAGGTGCCAGCGGGGAAAAGTAATGCTGGTTCTCACTGCCTCCTGGAACCTCTTCAAATGCCCCAGACAATTTGGCCCTCTCTGCTTTCCTGCGGACTCCATCCTCAAAAGCACCTGTTTTCGCTTTCGGCAGCCTCCGGAGCAAAAAAGACAAACGTCCAGATTTTGCTGCCACAGCAAAGGTGCCAGCGGGGAAAAGTAATGTTGGTTCTCACTGCCTCCTGGAACCTCTTCAAATGCCACAGACAATTTGGCACTCTCTGCTTTCCTGCGGACTCCATCCTCAAAAGCACCTGTTTTCGCTTTTGGAAACCTCAGGAGCAAAAAAGACAAACGTCCAGCTTTTGCTGCCACAGCAAAGGTGCCAGCGGGGAAAAGTAATGCTGGTTCTCACTGCCTCCTGGAACCCTTTCAAATGCCCCAGACAATTTGGCCCTCTCTGCTTTCCTGCGGACTCTATCCTCAAAAGCACCTGTTTTCGCTTTCGGCAACCTCAGGAGCAAAAAAGACAAACGTCCAGCTTTTGCTGCCACAGCAAAGGTGCCAGCGGAGAAAAGTGATGCTGTTTCTCATTGCCTCCTGGAACCTCTTCAAATGCCACAAACAATTTGGCCCTCTCTGCTTTCCTGCGGACTCCATCCTCAAAAGCACCTGTTTTCGCTTTCGGCAACCTCCGGAGCAAAAAAGACAAACGTCCAGGTTTTGCTGCCACAGCAAAGGTGCCAGCGGGGAAAAGTAATGCTGGTTCTCACTGCCTCCTGGAACCTCTTCAAATGCCACAGACAATTTGGCACTCTCTGCTTTCCTGCGGACTCCATCCTCAAAAGCACCTGTTTTCGCTTTTGGAAACCTCAGGAGCAAAAAAGACAAACGTCCAGCTTTTGCTGCCACAGCAAAGGCGCCAGCGGGGAAAAGTAATGCTGGTTCTCACTGTCTCCTGGAACCCTTTCAAATGCCCCAGACAATTTGGCCCTCTCTGCTTTCCTGCGGATTCCATCCTCAAAAGCACCTTTTTTCGCTTTCGGCAACCTCCGGAGCAAAAAAGACAAACGTCCAGCTTTTGCTGCCACAACAAAGGTGCCAGCGGGGAAAAGTAATGCTGGTTCTAAGTGCCTCCTGGAACCCTTTCAAATGCCCCAGACAATTTGGCCCTCTCTGCTTTCCTGCGGACTCCATCCTCAAAAGCATCTGTTTTCGCTTTCGGCAACCTCAGGAGCAAAAAAGACAAACGTCCAGATTTTGCTGCCACAGCAAAGGCGCCAGCGGGGAAAAGTAATGCTGGTTCTCACTGTCTCCTGGAACCCTTTCAAATGCCCCAGACAATTTGGCCCTCTCTGCTTTCCTGCAGACTCCATCCTCAAAAGCACCTGTTTTCGCTTTCGGCAACCTCCGGAGCAAAAAAGACAAACGTCCAGGTTTTGCTGCCACAGCAAAGGTGCCAGCGGGGAAAAGTAATGCTGGTCCTCACTGCTTCCTGGAACTCTTTCAAATGCCCCAGACAATTTGGCCCTCTCTGCTTTCCTGCGGACTCCATCCTCAAAAGCACCTGTTTTCGCTTTCGGCAGCTTCCGGAGCAAAGAAGACAAACGTCCAGCTTTTGCTGCCCCAGCAAAGGTTCCAGCGGGGAAAAGTGATGCTGGTCCTCACTGCCTCCTGGAACCCTTTCAAATGCCCCAGACAATTTGGCCCTCTCTGCTTTCCTGCGGACTCCATCCTCAAAAGCACCTGTTTTCGCTTTCGGCAACCTCCGGAGCAAAGAAGACAAACGTCCAGCTTTTGCTGCCACAGCAAAGGTGCCAGCGGGGAAAAGTAATGCTGGTTCTCACTGCCTCCTGGAATCTCTTCAAATGCCACAGACAATTTGGCACTCTCTGCTTTCCTGCGGACTCCATCCTCAAAAGCACCTGTTTTCGCTTTTGGAAACCTCAGGAGCAAAAAAGACAAACGTCCAGCTTTTGCTGCCACAGCAAAGGTGCCAGCGGGGAAAAGTAATGCTGGTTCTCACTGCCTCCTGGAACCCTTTCAAATGCCCCAGACAATTTGGCCCTCTCTGCTTTCCTGCGGACTCTATCCTCAAAAGCACCTGTTTTCGCTTTCGGCAACCTCAGGAGCAAAAAAGACAAACGTCCAGCTTTTGCTGCCACAGCAAAGGTGCCAGCGGGGAAAAGTAATGCTGGTTCTCACTGCCTCCTGGAACCCCATCAAATGCCACAGATAATTTGGCCCTCTCTGCTTTCCTGCGGACTCCATCCTCAAAAGCACCTTTTTTCGCTTTCGGCAACCTCAGGAGCAAAAAAGACAAACGTCCAGCTTTTGCTGCCACAACAAAGGTGCCAGCGGGGAAAAGTAATGCTGGTTCTCACTGCCTCCTAGAACCTCTTCAAATGCCACAGACAATTTGGCCCTCTCTGCTTTCTTGCGGACTCCATCCTCAAAAGCACCTGTTTTCGCTTTCGGCAACCTCCGGTGGTAAAAAGACAAACGTCCAGATTTTGCTGCCACAGCAAAGGTGCCAGCGGGGAAAAGTAATGCTGGTCTTCATTGCCTCCTGGAACCTCTTCAAATGCCACAGACAATTTGGCACTCTCTGCTTTCCTGCGGACTCCATCCTCAAAAGCACCTTTTTTCGCTTTCGGCAACCTCCGGAGCAAAAAAGACAAACGTCCAGATTTTGCTGCCACAGCAAAGGCGCCAGCGGGGAAAAGTAATGCTGGTTCTCACTGTCTCCTGGAACCCTTTCAAATGCCCCAGACAATTTGGCCCTCTCTGCTTTCTTGCGGACTCCATCCTCAAAAGCACCTGTTTTCGCTTTCGGCAACCTCCGGAGTAAAAAAGACAAATGTCGTCCAGCTTTTGCTGCCACAGCAAAGGTGCCAGCGGGGAAAAGTAATGCTGGTTCTCACTGCCTCCTTGAACCCTTTCAAATGCCCCAGACACTTTGGCCCTCTCTGCTTTCCTGCGGACTCCATCCTCAAAAGCACCTGTTTTCGCTTTCGGCAACCTCAGGAGCAAAAAAGACAAACGTCCAGCTTTTGCTGCCACAGCAAAGGTGCCAGCGGGGAAAAGTAATGCTGGTTCTCACTGCCTCCTGGAACCCTTTCAAATGCCCTAGACAATTTGGCCCTCTCTGCTTTCCTGCGGACTCCATCCTCAAAAGCACCTGTTTTCGCTTTCGGCAGCCTCCGGAGCAAAAAAGACAAACGTCCAGGTTTTGCTGCCACAGCAAAGGTGCCAGCGGGGAAAAGTAATGCTGGTTCTCACTGCCTCCTGGAACCCTTTCAAATGCCCCAGACAATTTGGCCCTCTCTGCTTTCCTGCGGACTCCATCCTCAAAAGCACCTGTTTTCGCTTTCGGCAGCCTCCGGAGCAAAAAAGACAAACGTCCAGCTTTTGCTGCCACAGCAAAGGTGCCAGCGGGGAAAAGTAATGCTGGTTCTCACTGCCTCCTGGAACCCTTTCAAATGCCCCAGACAATTTGGCCCTCTCTGCTTTCCTGCGGACTCTATCCTCAAAAGCACCTGTTTTCGCTTTCGGCAACCTCCGGAGCAAAGAAGACAAACGTCCAGCTTTTGCTGCCACAGCAAAGGTGCCAGCGGGGAAAAGTAATGCTGGTCCTCACTGCCTCCTGGAACCCTTTCAAATGCCCCAGACAATTTGGCCCTCTCTGCTTTCCTGCGGACTCCATCCTCAAAAGCACCTGTTTTCGCTTTTGGCAGCCTCCGGAGCAAAAAAGACAAACGTCCAGCTTTTGCTGCCACAGCAAAGATGCCAGCGGGGAAAAGTAATGCTGGTTCTCACTGCCTCCTGGAACCCTTTCAAATGCCCCAGACAATTTGGCCCTCTCTGCTTTCCTGCGGACTCCATCCTCAAAAGCACCTTTTTTCGCTTTCGGCAACCTCCGGAGCAAAGAAGACAAACGTCCAGCTTTTGCTGCCACAGCAAAGGTGCCAGCGGGGAAAAGTAATGCTGGTTCTCACTGCCTCCTGGAACCCTTTCAAATGCCCCAGACAATTTGGCCCTCTCTGCTTTCCTGCGGACTCCATCCTCAAAAGCACCTGTTTTCGCTTTCGGCAGCCTCCGGAGCAAAAAAGACAAACGTCGAGGTTTTGCTGCCACAGCAAAGGTGCCAGCGGGGAAAAGTAATGCTGGTTCTCACTGCCTCCTGGAACCCCATCAAATGCCACAGACAATTTGGCCCTCTCTGCTTTCCTGCGGACTCCATCCTCAAAAGCACCTTTTTTCGCTTTCGGCAACCTCAGGAGCAAAAAAGACAAACGTCCAGCTTTTGCTGCCACAACAAAGGTGCCAGCGGGGAAAAGTAATGCTGGTTCTCACTGCCTCCTAGAACCTCTTCAAATGCCACAGACAATTTGGCCCTCTCTGCTTTCTTGCGGACTCCATCCTCAAAAGCACCTGTTTTCGCTTTCGGCAACCTCTGGTGGTAAAAAGACAAACGTCCAGCTTTTGCTGCCACAGCAAAGGTGCCAGCGGGGAAAAGTAATGCTGGTCTTCATTGCCTCCTGGAACCTCTTCAAATGCCACAGACAATTTGGCACTCTCTGCTTTCCTGCGGACTCCATCCTCAAAAGCACCTTTTTTCGCTTTCGGCAACCTCCGGAGCAAAAAAGACAAACGTCCAGATTTTGCTGCCACAGCAAAGGCGCCAGCGGGGAAAAGTAATGCTGGTTCTCACTGTCTCCTGGAACCCTTTCAAATGCCCCAGACAATTTGGCCCTCTCTGCTTTCTTGCGGACTCCATCCTCAAAAGCACCTGTTTTCGCTTTCGGCAACCTCCGGAGTAAAAAAGACAAACGTCCAGGTTTTGTTGCCACAACAAAGGTGCCAGCGGGGAAAAGTAATGCTGGTTCTCACTGCCTCCTGGAACCTCTTCAAATGTCACAGACAATTTGGCCCTCTCTGCTTTCCTGCGGACTCCATCCTCAAAAGCACCTGTTTTCGCTTTCGGCAACCTCAGGAGCAAAAAAGACAAACGTCCAGGTTTTACTGCCACAACAAAGGTGCCAGCGGGGAAAAGTAATGCTGGTTCTCACTGCCTCCTGGAACCTCTTCAAATGTCACAGACAATTTGGCCCTCTCTGCTTTCCTGCGGACTCCATCCTCAAAAGCACCTGTTTTCGCTTTTGGAAACCTCAGGAGCAAAAAAGACAAACGTCCAGCTTTTGCTGCCACAGCAAAGGTGCCAGCGGGGAAAAGTAATGCTGGTTCTCACTGCCTCCTGGAACCTCTTCAAATGCCCCAGACAATTTGGCCCTCTCTGCTTTCCTGCGGACTCCATCCTCAAAAGCACCTGTTTTCGCTTTCGGCAGCCTCCGGAGCAAAAAAGACAAACGTCCAGATTTTGCTGCCACAGCAAAGGTGCCAGCGGGGAAAAGTAATGTTGGTTCTCACTGCCTCCTGGAACCTCTTCAAATGCCACAGACAATTTGGCACTCTCTGCTTTCCTGCGGACTCCATCCTCAAAAGCACCTGTTTTCGCTTTTGGAAACCTCAGGAGCAAAAAAGACAAACGTCCAGCTTTTGCTGCCACAGCAAAGGTGCCAGCGGGGAAAAGTAATGCTGGTTCTCACTGCCTCCTGGAACCCTTTCAAATGCCCCAGACAATTTGGCCCTCTCTGCTTTCCTGCGGACTCTATCCTCAAAAGCACCTGTTTTCGCTTTCGGCAACCTCAGGAGCAAAAAAGACAAACGTCCAGCTTTTGCTGCCACAGCAAAGGTGCCAGCGGGGAAAAGTAATGCTGGTCCTCACTGCCTCCTGGAACCCTTTCAAATGCCCCAGACAATTTGGCCCTCTCTGCTTTCCTGCGGACTCCATCCTCAAAAGCACCTGTTTTCGCTTTTGGCAGCCTCCGGAGCAAAAAAGACAAACGTCCAGCTTTTGCTGCCACAGCAAAGGTGCCAGCGGGGAAAAGTAATGCTGGTTCTCACTGCCTCCTGGAACCCTTTCAAATGCCCCAGACACTTTGGCCCTCTCTGCTTTCCTGCGGACTCTATCCTCAAAAGCACCTGTTTTCGCTTTCGGCAACCTCAGGAGCAAAAAAGACAAACGTCCAGCTTTTGCTGCCACAGCAAAGGTGCCAGCGGGGAAAAGTAATGCTGGTTCTCACTGCCTCCTGGAACCCTTTCAAATGCCCTAGACAATTTGGCCCTCTCTGCTTTCCTGCGGACTCCATCCTCAAAAGCACCTGTTTTCGCTTTCGGCAGCCTCCGGAGCAAAAAAGACAAATGTCCAGGTTTTGCTGCCACAGCAAAGGTTCCAGCGGGGAAAAGTAATGCTGGTTCTCACTGCCTCCTGGAACCCTTTCAAATGCCCCAGACAATTTGGCCCTCTCTGCTTTCCTGCGGACTCCATCCTCAAAAGCACCTGTTTTCGCTTTCGGAAGCCTCCGGAGCAAAAAAGACAAACGTCCAGCTTTTGCTGCCACAGCAAAGGTGCCAGCGGGGAAAAGTAATGCTGGTTCTCACTGCCTCCTGGAACCCTTTCAAATGCCCCAGACAATTTGGCCCTCTCTGCTTTCCTGCGGACTCCATCCTCAAAAGCACCTGTTTTCGCTTTCGGCAGCCTCCGGAGCAAAAAAGACAAACGTCGAGGTTTTGCTGCCACAGCAAAGGTGCCAGCGGGGAAAAGTAATGCTGGTTCTCACTGCCTCCTGGAACCCCATCAAATGCCACAGACAATTTGGCCCTCTCTGCTTTCCTGCGGACTCCATCCTCAAAAGCACCTTTTTTCGCTTTCGGCAACCTCAGGAGCAAAAAAGACAAACGTCCAGCTTTTGCTGCCACAACAAAGGTGCCAGCGGGGAAAAGTAATGCTGGTTCTCACTGCCTCCTAGAACCTCTTCAAATGCCACAGACAATTTGGCCCTCTCTGCTTTCTTGCGGACTCCATCCTCAAAAGCACCTGTTTTCGCTTTCGGCAACCTCTGGTGGTAAAAAGACAAACGTCCAGCTTTTGCTGCCACAGCAAAGGTGCCAGCGGGGAAAAGTAATGCTGGTCTTCATTGCCTCCTGGAACCTCTTCAAATGCCACAGACAATTTGGCACTCTCTGCTTTCCTGCGGACTCCATCCTCAAAAGCACCTTTTTTCGCTTTCGGCAACCTCCGGAGCAAAAAAGACAAACGTCCAGATTTTGCTGCCACAGCAAAGGCGCCAGCGGGGAAAAGTAATGCTGGTTCTCACTGTCTCCTGGAACCCTTTCAAATGCCCCAGACAATTTGGCCCTCTCTGCTTTCTTGCGGACTCCATCCTCAAAAGCACCTGTTTTCGCTTTCGGCAACCTCCGGAGTAAAAAAGACAAACGTCCAGGTTTTGTTGCCACAACAAAGGTGCCAGCGGGGAAAAGTAATGCTGGTTCTCACTGCCTCCTGGAACCTCTTCAAATGTCACAGACAATTTGGCCCTCTCTGCTTTCCTGCGGACTCCATCCTCAAAAGCACCTGTTTTCGCTTTCGGCAACCTCAGGAGCAAAAAAGACAAACGTCCAGGTTTTACTGCCACAACAAAGGTGCCAGCGGGGAAAAGTAATGCTGGTTCTCACTGCCTCCTGGAACCTCTTCAAATGTCACAGACAATTTGGCCCTCTCTGCTTTCCTGCGGACTCCATCCTCAAAAGCACCTGTTTTCGCTTTTGGAAACCTCAGGAGCAAAAAAGACAAACGTCCAGCTTTTGCTGCCACAGCAAAGGTGCCAGCGGGGAAAAGTAATGCTGGTTCTCACTGCCTCCTGGAACCTCTTCAAATGCCCCAGACAATTTGGCCCTCTCTGCTTTCCTGCGGACTCCATCCTCAAAAGCACCTGTTTTCGCTTTCGGCAGCCTCCGGAGCAAAAAAGACAAACGTCCAGATTTTGCTGCCACAGCAAAGGTGCCAGCGGGGAAAAGTAATGTTGGTTCTCACTGCCTCCTGGAACCTCTTCAAATGCCACAGACAATTTGGCACTCTCTGCTTTCCTGCGGACTCCATCCTCAAAAGCACCTGTTTTCGCTTTTGGAAACCTCAGGAGCAAAAAAGACAAACGTCCAGCTTTTGCTGCCACAGCAAAGGTGCCAGCGGGGAAAAGTAATGCTGGTTCTCACTGCCTCCTGGAACCCTTTCAAATGCCCCAGACAATTTGGCCCTCTCTGCTTTCCTGCGGACTCTATCCTCAAAAGCACCTGTTTTCGCTTTCGGCAACCTCAGGAGCAAAAAAGACAAACGTCCAGCTTTTGCTGCCACAGCAAAGGTGCCAGCGGAGAAAAGTGATGCTGTTTCTCATTGCCTCCTGGAACCTCTTCAAATGCCACAAACAATTTGGCCCTCTCTGCTTTCCTGCGGACTCCATCCTCAAAAGCACCTGTTTTCGCTTTCGGCAACCTCCGGAGCAAAAAAGACAAACGTCCAGGTTTTGCTGCCACAGCAAAGGTGCCAGCGGGGAAAAGTAATGCTGGTTCTCACTGCCTCCTGGAACCTCTTCAAATGCCACAGACAATTTGGCACTCTCTGCTTTCCTGCGGACTCCATCCTCAAAAGCACCTGTTTTCGCTTTTGGAAACCTCAGGAGCAAAAAAGACAAACGTCCAGCTTTTGCTGCCACAGCAAAGGCGCCAGCGGGGAAAAGTAATGCTGGTTCTCACTGTCTCCTGGAACCCTTTCAAATGCCCCAGACAATTTGGCCCTCTCTGCTTTCCTGCGGATTCCATCCTCAAAAGCACCTTTTTTCGCTTTCGGCAACCTCCGGAGCAAAAAAGACAAACGTCCAGCTTTTGCTGCCACAACAAAGGTGCCAGCGGGGAAAAGTAATGCTGGTTCTAAGTGCCTCCTGGAACCCTTTCAAATGCCCCAGACAATTTGGCCCTCTCTGCTTTCCTGCGGACTCCATCCTCAAAAGCATCTGTTTTCGCTTTCGGCAACCTCAGGAGCAAAAAAGACAAACGTCCAGATTTTGCTGCCACAGCAAAGGCGCCAGCGGGGAAAAGTAATGCTGGTTCTCACTGTCTCCTGGAACCCTTTCAAATGCCCCAGACAATTTGGCCCTCTCTGCTTTCCTGCAGACTCCATCCTCAAAAGCACCTGTTTTCGCTTTCGGCAACCTCCGGAGCAAAAAAGACAAACGTCCAGGTTTTGCTGCCACAGCAAAGGTGCCAGCGGGGAAAAGTAATGCTGGTCCTCACTGCTTCCTGGAACTCTTTCAAATGCCCCAGACAATTTGGCCCTCTCTGCTTTCCTGCGGACTCCATCCTCAAAAGCACCTGTTTTCGCTTTCGGCAGCTTCCGGAGCAAAGAAGACAAACGTCCAGCTTTTGCTGCCCCAGCAAAGGTTCCAGCGGGGAAAAGTGATGCTGGTCCTCACTGCCTCCTGGAACCCTTTCAAATGCCCCAGACAATTTGGCCCTCTCTGCTTTCCTGCGGACTCCATCCTCAAAAGCACCTGTTTTCGCTTTCGGCAACCTCCGGAGCAAAGAAGACAAACGTCCAGCTTTTGCTGCCACAGCAAAGGTGCCAGCGGGGAAAAGTAATGCTGGTTCTCACTGCCTCCTGGAATCTCTTCAAATGCCACAGACAATTTGGCACTCTCTGCTTTCCTGCGGACTCCATCCTCAAAAGCACCTGTTTTCGCTTTTGGAAACCTCAGGAGCAAAAAAGACAAACGTCCAGCTTTTGCTGCCACAGCAAAGGTGCCAGCGGGGAAAAGTAATGCTGGTTCTCACTGCCTCCTGGAACCCTTTCAAATGCCCCAGACAATTTGGCCCTCTCTGCTTTCCTGCGGACTCTATCCTCAAAAGCACCTGTTTTCGCTTTCGGCAACCTCAGGAGCAAAAAAGACAAACGTCCAGCTTTTGCTGCCACAGCAAAGGTGCCAGCGGGGAAAAGTAATGCTGGTTCTCACTGCCTCCTGGAACCCCATCAAATGCCACAGATAATTTGGCCCTCTCTGCTTTCCTGCGGACTCCATCCTCAAAAGCACCTTTTTTCGCTTTCGGCAACCTCAGGAGCAAAAAAGACAAACGTCCAGCTTTTGCTGCCACAACAAAGGTGCCAGCGGGGAAAAGTAATGCTGGTTCTCACTGCCTCCTAGAACCTCTTCAAATGCCACAGACAATTTGGCCCTCTCTGCTTTCTTGCGGACTCCATCCTCAAAAGCACCTGTTTTCGCTTTCGGCAACCTCCGGTGGTAAAAAGACAAACGTCCAGATTTTGCTGCCACAGCAAAGGTGCCAGCGGGGAAAAGTAATGCTGGTCTTCATTGCCTCCTGGAACCTCTTCAAATGCCACAGACAATTTGGCACTCTCTGCTTTCCTGCGGACTCCATCCTCAAAAGCACCTTTTTTCGCTTTCGGCAACCTCCGGAGCAAAAAAGACAAACGTCCAGATTTTGCTGCCACAGCAAAGGCGCCAGCGGGGAAAAGTAATGCTGGTTCTCACTGTCTCCTGGAACCCTTTCAAATGCCCCAGACAATTTGGCCCTCTCTGCTTTCTTGCGGACTCCATCCTCAAAAGCACCTGTTTTCGCTTTCGGCAACCTCCGGAGTAAAAAAGACAAATGTCGTCCAGCTTTTGCTGCCACAGCAAAGGTGCCAGCGGGGAAAAGTAATGCTGGTTCTCACTGCCTCCTTGAACCCTTTCAAATGCCCCAGACACTTTGGCCCTCTCTGCTTTCCTGCGGACTCCATCCTCAAAAGCACCTGTTTTCGCTTTCGGCAACCTCAGGAGCAAAAAAGACAAACGTCCAGCTTTTGCTGCCACAGCAAAGGTGCCAGCGGGGAAAAGTAATGCTGGTTCTCACTGCCTCCTGGAACCCTTTCAAATGCCCTAGACAATTTGGCCCTCTCTGCTTTCCTGCGGACTCCATCCTCAAAAGCACCTGTTTTCGCTTTCGGCAGCCTCCGGAGCAAAAAAGACAAACGTCCAGGTTTTGCTGCCACAGCAAAGGTGCCAGCGGGGAAAAGTAATGCTGGTTCTCACTGCCTCCTGGAACCCTTTCAAATGCCCCAGACAATTTGGCCCTCTCTGCTTTCCTGCGGACTCCATCCTCAAAAGCACCTGTTTTCGCTTTCGGCAGCCTCCGGAGCAAAAAAGACAAACGTCCAGCTTTTGCTGCCACAGCAAAGGTGCCAGCGGGGAAAAGTAATGCTGGTTCTCACTGCCTCCTGGAACCCTTTCAAATGCCCCAGACAATTTGGCCCTCTCTGCTTTCCTGCGGACTCTATCCTCAAAAGCACCTGTTTTCGCTTTCGGCAACCTCAGGAGCAAAAAAGACAAACGTCCAGCTTTTGCTGCCACAGCAAAGGTGCCAGCGGGGAAAAGTAATGCTGGTCCTCACTGCCTCCTGGAACCCTTTCAAATGCCCCAGACAATTTGGCCCTCTCTGCTTTCCTGCGGACTCCATCCTCAAAAGCACCTGTTTTCGCTTTTGGCAGCCTCCGGAGCAAAAAAGACAAACGTCCAGGTTTTGCTGCCACAGCAAAGATGCCAGCGGGGAAAAGTAATGCTGGTTCTCACTGCCTCCTGGAACCCTTTCAAATGCCCCAGACAATTTGGCCCTCTCTGCTTTCCTGCGGACTCCATCCTCAAAAGCACCTTTTTTCGCTTTCGGCAACCTCCGGAGCAAAGAAGACAAACGTCCAGCTTTTGCTGCCACAGCAAAGGTGCCAGCGGGGAAAAGTAATGCTGGTTCTCACTGCCTCCTGGAACCCTTTCAAATGCCCCAGACAATTTGGCCCTCTCTGCTTTCCTGCGGACTCCATCCTCAAAAGCACCTGTTTTCGCTTTCGGCAGCCTCCGGAGCAAAAAAGACAAACGTCGAGGTTTTGCTGCCACAGCAAAGGTGCCAGCGGGGAAAAGTAATGCTGGTTCTCACTGCCTCCTGGAACCCCATCAAATGCCACAGACAATTTGGCCCTCTCTGCTTTCCTGCGGACTCCATCCTCAAAAGCACCTTTTTTCGCTTTCGGCAACCTCAGGAGCAAAAAAGACAAACGTCCAGCTTTTGCTGCCACAACAAAGGTGCCAGCGGGGAAAAGTAATGCTGGTTCTCACTGCCTCCTAGAACCTCTTCAAATGCCACAGACAATTTGGCCCTCTCTGCTTTCTTGCGGACTCCATCCTCAAAAGCACCTGTTTTCGCTTTCGGCAACCTCTGGTGGTAAAAAGACAAACGTCCAGCTTTTGCTGCCACAGCAAAGGTGCCAGCGGGGAAAAGTAATGCTGGTCTTCATTGCCTCCTGGAACCTCTTCAAATGCCACAGACAATTTGGCACTCTCTGCTTTCCTGCGGACTCCATCCTCAAAAGCACCTTTTTTCGCTTTCGGCAACCTCCGGAGCAAAAAAGACAAACGTCCAGATTTTGCTGCCACAGCAAAGGCGCCAGCGGGGAAAAGTAATGCTGGTTCTCACTGTCTCCTGGAACCCTTTCAAATGCCCCAGACAATTTGGCCCTCTCTGCTTTCTTGCGGACTCCATCCTCAAAAGCACCTGTTTTCGCTTTCGGCAACCTCCGGAGTAAAAAAGACAAACGTCCAGGTTTTGTTGCCACAACAAAGGTGCCAGCGGGGAAAAGTAATGCTGGTTCTCACTGCCTCCTGGAACCTCTTCAAATGTCACAGACAATTTGGCCCTCTCTGCTTTCCTGCGGACTCCATCCTCAAAAGCACCTGTTTTCGCTTTCGGCAACCTCAGGAGCAAAAAAGACAAACGTCCAGGTTTTACTGCCACAACAAAGGTGCCAGCGGGGAAAAGTAATGCTGGTTCTCACTGCCTCCTGGAACCTCTTCAAATGTCACAGACAATTTGGCCCTCTCTGCTTTCCTGCGGACTCCATCCTCAAAAGCACCTGTTTTCGCTTTTGGAAACCTCAGGAGCAAAAAAGACAAACGTCCAGCTTTTGCTGCCACAGCAAAGGTGCCAGCGGGGAAAAGTAATGCTGGTTCTCACTGCCTCCTGGAACCTCTTCAAATGCCCCAGACAATTTGGCCCTCTCTGCTTTCCTGCGGACTCCATCCTCAAAAGCACCTGTTTTCGCTTTCGGCAGCCTCCGGAGCAAAAAAGACAAACGTCCAGATTTTGCTGCCACAGCAAAGGTGCCAGCGGGGAAAAGTAATGTTGGTTCTCACTGCCTCCTGGAACCTCTTCAAATGCCACAGACAATTTGGCACTCTCTGCTTTCCTGCGGACTCCATCCTCAAAAGCACCTGTTTTCGCTTTTGGAAACCTCAGGAGCAAAAAAGACAAACGTCCAGCTTTTGCTGCCACAGCAAAGGTGCCAGCGGGGAAAAGTAATGCTGGTTCTCACTGCCTCCTGGAACCCTTTCAAATGCCCCAGACAATTTGGCCCTCTCTGCTTTCCTGCGGACTCTATCCTCAAAAGCACCTGTTTTCGCTTTCGGCAACCTCAGGAGCAAAAAAGACAAACGTCCAGCTTTTGCTGCCACAGCAAAGGTGCCAGCGGGGAAAAGTAATGCTGGTCCTCACTGCCTCCTGGAACCCTTTCAAATGCCCCAGACAATTTGGCCCTCTCTGCTTTCCTGCGGACTCCATCCTCAAAAGCACCTGTTTTCGCTTTTGGCAGCCTCCGGAGCAAAAAAGACAAACGTCCAGCTTTTGCTGCCACAGCAAAGGTGCCAGCGGGGAAAAGTAATGCTGGTTCTCACTGCCTCCTGGAACCCTTTCAAATGCCCCAGACACTTTGGCCCTCTCTGCTTTCCTGCGGACTCTATCCTCAAAAGCACCTGTTTTCGCTTTCGGCAACCTCAGGAGCAAAAAAGACAAACGTCCAGCTTTTGCTGCCACAGCAAAGGTGCCAGCGGGGAAAAGTAATGCTGGTTCTCACTGCCTCCTGGAACCCTTTCAAATGCCCTAGACAATTTGGCCCTCTCTGCTTTCCTGCGGACTCCATCCTCAAAAGCACCTGTTTTCGCTTTCGGCAGCCTCCGGAGCAAAAAAGACAAATGTCCAGGTTTTGCTGCCACAGCAAAGGTTCCAGCGGGGAAAAGTAATGCTGGTTCTCACTGCCTCCTGGAACCCTTTCAAATGCCCCAGACAATTTGGCCCTCTCTGCTTTCCTGCGGACTCCATCCTCAAAAGCACCTGTTTTCGCTTTCGGAAGCCTCCGGAGCAAAAAAGACAAACGTCCAGCTTTTGCTGCCACAGCAAAGGTGCCAGCGGGGAAAAGTAATGCTGGTTCTCACTGCCTCCTGGAACCCTTTCAAATGCCCCAGACAATTTGGCCCTCTCTGCTTTCCTGCGGACTCTATCCTCAAAAGCACCTGTTTTCGCTTTCGGCAACCTCAGGAGCAAAAAAGACAAACGTCCAGCTTTTGCTGCCACAGCAAAGGTGCCAGCGGGGAAAAGTAATGCTGGTCCTCACTGCCTCCTGGAACCCTTTCAAATGCCCCAGACAATTTGGCCCTCTCTGCTTTCCTGCGGACTCCATCCTCAAAAGCACCTGTTTTCGCTTTTGGCAGCCTCCGGAGCAAAAAAGACAAACGTCCAGCTTTTGCTGCCACAGCAAAGATGCCAGCGGGGAAAAGTAATGCTGGTTCTCACTGCCTCCTGGAACCCTTTCAAATGCCCCAGACAATTTGGCCCTCTCTGCTTTCCTGCGGACTCCATCCTCAAAAGCACCTTTTTTCGCTTTCGGCAACCTCCGGAGCAAAGAAGACAAACGTCCAGCTTTTGCTGCCACAGCAAAGGTGCCAGCGGGGAAAAGTAATGCTGGTTCTCACTGCCTCCTGGAACCTCTTCAAATGCCACAGAAAATTTGGCACTCTCTGCTTTCCTGCGGACTCCATCCTCAAAAGCACCTGTTTTCGCTTTTGGAAACCTCCGGAGCAAAAAAGACAAACGTCCAGCTTTTGCTGCCACAGCAAAGGTGCCAGCGGGGAAAAGTAATGCTGGTTCTCACTGCCTCCTGGAACCTCTTCAAATGCCCCAGACAATTTGGCCCTCTCTGCTTTCCTGCGGACTCCATCCTCAAAAGCACCTGTTTTCGCTTTCGGCAGCCTCCGGAGCAAAAAAGACAAACGTGCAGCTTTTGCTGCCACAGCAAAGGTGCCAGCGGGGAAAAGTAATGCTGGTTCTCACTGCCTCCTGGAACCCTTTCAAATGCCCCAGACAATTTGGCCCTCTCTGCTTTCCTGCGGACTCCATCCTCAAAAGCACCTGTTTTCGCTTTCGGCAACCTCCGGAGCAAAGAAGACAAACGTCCAGCTTTTGCTGCCACAGCAAAGGTGCCAGCGGGGAAAAGTAATGCTGGTTCTCACTGCCTCCTGGAATCTCTTCAAATGCCACAGACAATTTGGCACTCTCTGCTTTCCTGCGGACTCCATCCTCAAAAGCACCTGTTTTCGCTTTTGGAAACCTCAGGAGCAAAAAAGACAAACGTCCAGCTTTTGCTGCCACAGCAAAGGTGCCAGCGGGGAAAAGTAATGCTGGTTCTCACTGCCTCCTGGAACCCTTTCAAATGCCCCAGACAATTTGGCCCTCTCTGCTTTCCTGCGGACTCTGTCCTCAAAAGCACCTGTTTTCGCTTTCGGCAACCTCCGGAGCAAAAAAGACAAACGTCCAGCTTTTGCTGCCACAGCAAAGGTGCCAGCGGGGAAAAGTAATGCTGGTTCTCACTGCCTCCTGGAACCCCATCAAATGCCACAGACAATTTGGCCCTCTCTGCTTTCCTGCGGACTCCATCCTCAAAAGCACCTTTTTTCGCTTTCGGCAACCTCAGGAGCAAAAAAGACAAACGTCCAGCTTTTGCTGCCACAACAAAGGTGCCAGCGGGGAAAAGTAATGCTGGTTCTCACTGCCTCCTAGAACCTCTTCAAATGCCACAGACAATTTGGCCCTCTCTGCTTTCTTGCGGACTCCATCCTCAAAAGCACCTGTTTTCGCTTTCGGCAACCTCCGGTGGTAAAAAGACAAACGTCCAGATTTTGCTGCCACAGCAAAGGTGCCAGCGGGGAAAAGTAATGCTGGTCTTCATTGCCTCCTGGAACCTCTTCAAATGCCACAGACAATTTGGCCCTCTCTGCTTTCCTGCGGACTCCATCCTCAAAAGCACCTTTTTTCGCTTTCGGCAACCTCCGGAGCAAAAAAGACAAACGTCCAGATTTTGCTGCCACAGCAAAGGCGCCAGCGGGGAAAAGTAATGCTGGTTCTCACTGTCTCCTGGAACCCTTTCAAATGCCCCAAACAATTTGGCCCTCTCTGCTTTCTTGCGGACTCCATCCTCAAAAGCACCTGTTTTCGCTTTCGGCAACCTCAGGAGCAAAAAAGACAAACGTCCAGGTTTTGTTGCCACAACAAAGGTGCCAGCGGGGAAAAGTAATGCTGGTTCTCACTGCCTCCTGGAACCTCTTCAAATGTCACAGACAATTTGGCCCTCTCTGCTTTCCTGCGGACTCCATCCTCAAAAGCACCTGTTTTCGCTTTTGGAAATCTCAGGAGCAAAAAAGACAAACGTCCAGCTTTTGCTGCCACAGCAAAGGTGCCAGCGGGGAAAAGTAATGCTGGTTCTCACTGCCTCCTGGAACCTCTTCAAATGCCCCAGACAATTTGGCCCTCTCTGCTTTCCTGCGGACTCCATCCTCAAAAGCAGCTGTTTTCGCTTTCGGCAGCCTCCGGAGCAAAGAAGACAAACGTCCACGTTTTGCTGCCACAGCAAAGGTGCCAGCAGGGAAAAGTAATGCTGGTTCTCACTGCCTCCTGGAACCTCTTCAAATGCCACAGACAATTTGGCACTCTCTGCTTTCCTGCGGACTCCATCCTCAAAAGCACCTGTTTTCGCTTTTGGAAACCTCAGGAGCAAAAAAGACAAACGTCCAGGTTTTGCTGCCACAGCAAAGGTGCCAGCGGGGAAAAGTAATGCTGGTTCTCACTGCCTCCTGGAACCCTTTCAAATGCCCCAGACACTTTGGCCCTCTCTGCTTTCCTGCGGACTCTATCCTCAAAAGCACCTGTTTTCGCTTTCGGCAACCTCAGGAGCAAAAAAGACAAACGTCCAGCTTTTGCTGCCACAGCAAAGGTGCCAGCGGGGAAAAGTAATGCTGGTTCTCACTGCCTCCTGGAACCCTTTCAAATGCCCTAGACAATTTGGCCCTCTCTGCTTTCCTGCGGACTCCATCCTCAAAAGCACCTGTTTTCGCTTTCGGCAGCCTCCGGAGCAAAAAAGACAAACGTCCAGGTTTTGCTGCCACAGCAAAGGTGCCAGCGGGGAAAAGTAATGCTGGTTCTCACTGCCTCCTGGAACCCTTTCAAATGCCCCAGACAATTTGGCCCTCTCTGCTTTCCTGCGGACTCCATCCTCAAAAGCACCTGTTTTCGCTTTCGGGAACCTCAGGAGCAAAAAAGACAAACGTCCAGCTTTTGCTGCCACAGCAAAGGTGCCAGCGGAGAAAAGTGATGCTGTTTCTCATTGCCTCCTGGAACCTCTTCAAATGCCACAAACAATTTGGCCCTCTCTGCTTTCCTGCGGACTCCATCCTCAAAAGCACCTGTTTTCGCTTTCGGCGCCCTCCGTTGGTAAAAAGACAAACGTCCAGCTTTTGCTGCCACAGCAAAGGTGCCAGCGGGGAAAAGTAATGCTGGTTCTCACTGCCTCCTGGAACCTCTTCAAATGCCACAGACAATTTGGCACTCTCTGCTTTCCTGCGGACTCCATCCTCAAAAGCACCTGTTTTCGCTTTCGGCAACCTCCGGAGCAAAAAAGACAAACGTCCAGCTTTTGCTGCCACAGCAAAGGTGCCAGCGGGGAAAAGTAATGCTGGTTCTCACTGCCTCCTGGAACCTCTTCAAATGCCACAGACAATTTGGCCCTCTCTGCTTTCCTGCGGACTCCATCCTCAAAAGCACCTGTTTTCGCTTTCGGCAACCTCCGGAGCAAAGAAGACAAACGTCCAGCTTTTGCTGCCACAGCAAAGGTGCCAGCGGGGAAAAGTAATGCTGGTTCTCACTGCCTCCTGGAACCTCTTCAAATGCCACAGACAATTTGGCACTCTCTGCTTTCCTGCGGACTCCATCCTCAAAAGCACCTGTTTTCGCTTTTGGAAACCTCAGGAGCAAAAAAGACAAACGTCCAGCTTTTGCTGCCACAGCAAAGGTGCCAGCGGGGAAAAGTAATGCTGGTTCTCACTGCCTCCTGGAACCTCTTCAAATGCCACAGACAATTTGGCACTCTCTGCTTTCCTGCGGACTCCATCCTCAAAAGCACCTGTTTTCGCTTTCGGCAGCCTCCGGAGCAAAAAAGACAAACGTCCAGCTTTTGCTGCCACAGCAAAGGTGCCAGCGGGGAAAAGTAATGCTGGTTCTCACTGCCTCCTGGAACCCTTTCAAATGCCCCAGACAATTTGGCCCTCTCTGCTTTCCTGCGGACTCCATCCTCAAAAGCACCTGTTTTCGCTTTCGGGAACCTCAGGAGCAAAAAAGACAAACGTCCAGCTTTTGCTGCCACAGCAAAGGTGCCAGCGGAGAAAAGTGATGCTGTTTCTCATTGCCTCCTGGAACCTCTTCAAATGCCACAAACAATTTGGCCCTCTCTGCTTTCCTGCGGACTCCATCCTCAAAAGCACCTGTTTTCGCTTTCGGCGCCCTCCGTTGGTAAAAAGACAAACGTCCAGCTTTTGCTGCCACAGCAAAGGTGCCAGCGGGGAAAAGTAATGCTGGTTCTCACTGCCTCCTGGAACCTCTTCAAATGCCACAGACAATTTGGCACTCTCTGCTTTCCTGCGGACTCCATCCTCAAAAGCACCTGTTTTCGCTTTCGGCAACCTCCGGAGCAAAAAAGACAAACGTCCAGCTTTTGCTGCCACAGCAAAGGTGCCAGCGGGGAAAAGTAATGCTGGTTCTCACTGCCTCCTGGAACCTCTTCAAATGCCACAGACAATTTGGCCCTCTCTGCTTTCCTGCGGACTCCATCCTCAAAAGCACCTGTTTTCGCTTTCGGCAACCTCCGGAGCAAAGAAGACAAACGTCCAGCTTTTGCTGCCACAGCAAAGGTGCCAGCGGGGAAAAGTAATGCTGGTTCTCACTGCCTCCTGGAACCTCTTCAAATGCCACAGACAATTTGGCACTCTCTGCTTTCCTGCGGACTCCATCCTCAAAAGCACCTGTTTTCGCTTTTGGAAACCTCAGGAGCAAAAAAGACAAACGTCCAGCTTTTGCTGCCACAGCAAAGGTGCCAGCGGGGAAAAGTAATGCTGGTTCTCACTGCCTCCTGGAACCTCTTCAAATGCCACAGACAATTTGGCACTCTCTGCTTTCCTGCGGACTCCATCCTCAAAAGCACCTGTTTTCGCTTTCGGCAGCCTCCGGAGCAAAAAAGACAAACGTCCAGCTTTTGCTGCCACAGCAAAGGTGCCAGCGGGGAAAAGTAATGCTGGTTCTCACTGCCTCCTGGAACCCTTTCAAATGCCCCAGACAATTTGGCCCTCTCTGCTTTCCTGCGGACTCTATCCTCAAAAGCACCTGTTTTCGCTTTCGGCAACCTCAGGAGCAAAAAAGACAAACGTCCAGCTTTTGCTGCCACAGCAAAGGTGCCAGCGGGGAAAAGTAATGCTGGTTCTCACTGCCTCCTGGAACCTCTTCAAATGCCACAGACAATTTGGCCCTCTCTGCTTTCCTGCGGACTCCATCCTCAAAAGCACCTGTTTTCGCTTTCGGCAACCTCAGGAGCAAAAAAGACAAACGTCCAGCTTTTGCTGCCACAGCAAAGGTGCCAGCGGGGAAAAGTAATGTTGGTTCTCACTGCCTCCTGGAACCTCTTCAAATACCACAGACAATTTAGCACTCTCTGCTTTCCTGCGGACTCCATCCTCAAAAGCACCTGTTTTCGCTTTTGGAAACCTCAGGAGCAAAAAAGACAAACGTCCAGCTTTTGCTGCCACAGCAAAGGTGCCAGCGGGGAAAAGTAATGCTGGTTCTCACTGACTCCTGGAACCCTATCAAATGCCCCAGACAATTTGGCCCTCTCTGCTTTCCTGCGGACTCCATCCTCAAAAGCACCTGTTTTCGCTTTCGGCAGCCTCCGGAGCAAAAAAGACAAACGTCCAGCTTTTGCTGCCACAGCAAAGGTGCCAGCGGGGAAAAGTAATGCTGGTTCTCACTGCCTCCTGGAACCCTTTCAAATGCCCCAGACAATTTGGCCCTCTCTGCTTTCCTGCGGACTCCATCCTCAAAAGCACCTGTTTTCGCTTTCGGGAACCTCAGGAGCAAAAAAGACAAACGTCCAGCTTTTGCTGCCACAGCAAAGGTGCCAGCGGGGAAAAGTAATGCTGGTTCTCACTGCCTCCTGGAACCTCTTCAAATGCCACAGACAATTTGGCACTCTCTGCTTTCCTGCGGACTCCATCCTCAAAAGCACCTGTTTTCGCTTTCGGCAACCTCCGGAGCAAAAAAGACAAACGTCCAGCTTTTGCTGCCACAGCAAAGGCGCCAGCGGGGAAAAGTAATGCTGGTTCTCACTGCCTCCTGGAACCTCTTCAAATGCCACAGACAATTTGGCCCTCTCTGCTTTCCTGCGGACTCCATCCTCAAAAGCACCTGTTTTCGCTTTTGTCAGCCTCCGGAGCAAAAAAGACAAACGTCCAGCTTTTGCTGCCACAGCAAAGGTGCCAGCGGGGAAAAGTAATGTTGGTTCTCACTGTCTCCTGGAACCCTTTCAAATGCCACAGACAATTTGGCCCTCTCTGCTTTCCTGCGGACTCCATCCTCAAAAGCACCTTTTTTCGCTTTCGGCAACCTCCGGAGCAAAGAAGACAAACGTCCAGGTTTTGCTGCCACAGCAAAGGTGCCAGCGGGGAAAAGTAATGCTGGTTCTCACTGCCTCCTGGAACCTCTTCAAATGCCACAGACAATTTGGCACTCTCTGCTTTCCTGCGGACTCCATCCTCAAAAGCACCTGTTTTCGCTTTTGGAAACCGCAGGAGCAAAAAAGACAAACGTCCAGCTTTTGCTGCCACAGCAAAGGTGCCAGCGGGGAAAAGTAATGCTGGTTCTCACTGCCTCCTGGAACCTCTTCAAATGCCCCAGACAATTTGGCCCTCTCTGCTTTCCTGCGGACTCCATCCTCAAAAGCACCTGTTTTCGCTTTCGGCAGCCTCCGGAGCAAAAAAGACAAACGTCCAGCTTTTGCTGCCACAGCAAAGGTGCCAGCGGGGAAAAGTAATGCTGGTTCTCACTGCCTCCTGGAACCCTTTCAAATGCCCCAGACAATTTGGCCCTCTCTGCTTTCCTGCGGACTCTATCCTCAAAAGCACCTGTTTTTGCTTTCGGCAACCTCAGGAGCAAAAAAGACAAACGTCCAGCTTTTGCTGCCACAGCAAAGGTGCCAGCGGGGAAAAGTAATGCTGGTTCTCACTGCCTCCTGGAACCTCTTCAAATGCCACAGACAATTTGGCCCTCTCTGCTTTCCTGCGGACTCCATCCTCAAAAGCACCTGTTTTCGCTTTCGGCAACCTCCGGAGCAAAAAAGACAAACGTCCAGCTTTTGCTGCCACAGCAAAGGTGCCAGCGGGGAAAAGTAATGCTGGTTCTCACTGCCTCCTGGAACCCTTTCAAATGCCCCAGACAATTTGGCCCTCTCTGCTTTCCTGCGGACTCTATCCTCAAAAGCACCTGTTTTCGCTTTCGGCAACCTCAGGAGCAAAAAAGACAAACGACCAGCTTTTGCTGCCACAGCAAAGGTGCCAGCGGGGAAAAGTAATGCTGGTTCTCACTGCCTCCTGGAACCTCTTCAAATGCCACAAACAATTTGGCCCTCTCTGCTTTCCTGCGGACTCCATCCTCAAAAGCACCTGTTTTCGCTTTCGGCAACCTCCGGAGCAAAAAAGACAAACGTCCAGGTTTTGCTGCCACAGCAAAGGTGCCAGCGGGGAAAAGTAATGCTGGTTCTCACTGCCTCCTGGAACCCTTTCAAATGCCCCAGACAATTTGGCCCTCTCTGCTTTCCTGCGGACTCCATCCTCAAAAGCACCTTTTTTCGCTTTCGGCAACCTCCGGAGCAAAGAAGACAAACGTCCAGCTTTTGCTGCCACAGCAAAGGTGCCAGCGGGGAAAAGTAATGCTGGTTCTCACTGCCTCCTGGAACCTCTTCAAATGCCACAGACAATTTGGCACTCTCTGCTTTCCTGCGGACTCCATCCTCAAAAGCACCTGTTTTCGCTTTTGGAAACCTCAGGAGCAAAAAAGACAAACGTCCAGCTTTTGCTGCCACAGCAAAGGTGCCAGCGGGGAAAAGTAATGCTGGTTCTCACTGCCTCCTGGAACCTCTTCAAATGCCACAGACAATTTGGCACTCTCTGCTTTCCTGCGGACTCCATCCTCAAAAGCACCTGTTTTCGCTTTCGGCAGCCTCCGGAGCAAAAAAGACAAACGTCCAGCTTTTGCTGCCACAGCAAAGGTGCCAGCGGGGAAAAGTAATGCTGGTTCTCACTGCCTCCTGGAACCCTTTCAAATGCCCCAGACAATTTGGCCCTCTCTGCTTTCCTGCGGACTCTATCCTCAAAAGCACCTGTTTTCGCTTTCGGCAACCTCAGGAGCAAAAAAGACAAACGTCCAGCTTTTGCTGCCACAGCAAAGGTGCCAGCGGGGAAAAGTAATGCTGGTTCTCACTGCCTCCTGGAACCTCTTCAAATGCCACAGACAATTTGGCCCTCTCTGCTTTCCTGCGGACTCCATCCTCAAAAGCACCTGTTTTCGCTTTCGGCAACCTCAGGAGCAAAAAAGACAAACGTCCAGCTTTTGCTGCCACAGCAAAGGTGCCAGCGGGGAAAAGTAATGTTGGTTCTCACTGCCTCCTGGAACCTCTTCAAATACCACAGACAATTTAGCACTCTCTGCTTTCCTGCGGACTCCATCCTCAAAAGCACCTGTTTTCGCTTTTGGAAACCTCAGGAGCAAAAAAGACAAACGTCCAGCTTTTGCTGCCACAGCAAAGGTGCCAGCGGGGAAAAGTAATGCTGGTTCTCACTGACTCCTGGAACCCTATCAAATGCCCCAGACAATTTGGCCCTCTCTGCTTTCCTGCGGACTCCATCCTCAAAAGCACCTGTTTTCAATTTCGGCAACCTCCGGAGCAAAAAAGACAAACGTCCAGCTTTTGCTGCCACAGCAAAGGTGCCAGCGGGGAAAAGTAATGTTGGTTCTCACTGCCTCCTGGAACCTCTTCAAATACCACAGACAATTTAGCACTCTCTGCTTTCCTGCGTACTCCATCCTCAAAAGCACCTGTTTTCGCTTTTGGAAACCTCAGGAGCAAAAAAGACAAACGTCCAGCTTTTGCTGCCACAGCAAAGGTGCCAGCGGAGAAAAGTGATGCTGTTTCTCATTGCCTCCTGGAACCTCTTCAAATGCCACAAACAATTTGGCCCTCTCTGCTTTCCTGCGGACTCCATCCTCAAAAGCACCTGTTTTCGCTTTCGGCAACCTCCGCAGCAAAAAAGACAAACGTCCAGGTTTTGCTGCCACAGCAAAGGTGCCAGCGGGGAAAAGTAATGCTGGTTCTCACTGCCTCCTGGAACCCTTTCAAATGCCCCAGACAATTTGGCCCTCTCTGCTTTCCTGCGGACTCCATCCTCAAAAGCACCTTTTTTCGCTTTCGGCAACCTCCGGAGCAAAGAAGACAAACGTCCAGGTTTTGCTGCCACAGCAAAGGTGCCAGCGGGGAAAAGTAATGCTGGTTCTCACTGCCTCCTGGAACCTCTTCAAATGCCCCAGACAATTTGGCCCTCTCTGCTTTCCTGCGGACTCCATCCTCAAAAGCACCTGTTTTCGCTTTCGGCAACCTCAGGAGCAAAAAAGACAAACGTCCAGATTTTGCTGCCACAGCAAAGGCGCCAGCGGGGAAAAGTAATGCTGGTTCTCACTGTCTCCTGGAACCCTTTCAAATGCCCCAGACAATTTGGCCCTCTCTGCTTTCCTGCGGACTCCATCCTCAAAAGCACCTTTTTTCGCTTTCGGCAACCTCCGGAGCAAAAAAGACAAACGTCCAGCTTTTGCTGCCACAACAAAGGTGCCAGCGGGGAAAAGTAATGCTGGTTCTCACTGCCTCCTGGAACCCTTTCAAATGCCCCAGACAATTTGGCCCTCTCTGCTTTCCTGCGGACTCCATCCTCAAAAGCATCTGTTTTCGCTTTCGGCAACCTCAGGAGCAAAAAAGACAAACGTCCAGATTTTGCTGCCACAGCAAAGGCGCCAGCGGGGAAAAGTAATGCTGGTTCTCACTGTCTCCTGGAACCCTTTCAAATGCCCCAGACAATTTGGCCCTCTCTGCTTTCCTGCAGACTCCATCCTCAAAAGCACCTGTTTTCGCTTTCGGCAACCTCCGGAGCAAAAAAGACAAACGTCCAGGTTTTGCTGCCACAGCAAAGGTGCCAGCGGGGAAAAGTAATGCTGGTCCTCACTGCTTCCTGGAACGCTTTCAAATGCCCCAGATAATTTGGCCCTCTCTGCTTTCCTGCGGACTCCATCCTCAAAAGCACCTTTTTTCGCTTTCGGCAGCCTCCAGAGCAAAAAAGACAAACGTCCAGGTTTTGCTGCCACAGCAAAGGTGCCAGCGGGGAAAAGTAATGCTGGTTCTCACTGCCTCCTGGAACCCTTTCAAATGCCCCAGACAATTTGGCCCTCTCTGCTTTCCTGCGGACTCCATCCTCAAAAGCACCTTTTTTCGCTTTCGGCAACCTCCGGAGCAAAGAAGACCAACGTCCAGCTTTTGCTGCCACAGCAAAGGTTCCAGCGAGGAAAAGTGATGCTGGTCCTCACTGCCTCCTGGAACCTCTTCAAATGCCACAGACAATTTGGCACTCTCTGCTTTCCTGCGGACTCCATCCTCAAAAGCACCTGTTTTCGCTTTTGGAAACCTCAGGAGCAAAAAAGACAAACGTCCAGATTTTGCTGCCACAGCAAAGGTGCCAGCGGGGAAAAGTAATGCTGGTTCTCACTGCCTCCTGGAACCTCTTCAAATGCCCCAGACAATTTGGCCCTCTCTGCTTTCCTGCGGACTCCATCCTCAAAAGCACCTGTTTTCGCTTTCGGCAGCCTCCGGAGCAAAAAAGACAAACGTCCAGCTTTTGCTGCCACAGCAAAGGTGCCAGCGGGGAAAAGTAATGCTGGTTCTCACTGCCTCCTGGAACCCTTTCAAATGCCACAGACAATTTGGCCCTCTCTGCTTTCCTGCGGACTCTATCCTCAAAAGCACCTGTTTTCGCTTTCGGCAACCTCAGGAGCAAAAAAGACAAACGTCCAGCTTTTGCTGCCACAGCAAAGGTGCCAGCGGGGAAAAGTAATACTGGTTCTCACTGCCTCCTGGAACCTCTTCAAATGCCACAGACAATTTGGCCCTCTCTGCTTTCCTGCGGACTCCATCCTCAAAAGCACCTGTTTTCGCTTTCGGCAACCTCCGGAGCAAAAAAGACAAACGTCCAGCTTTTGCTGCCACAGCAAAGGTGCCAGCGGGGAAAAGTAATGTTGGTTCTCACTGCCTCCTGGAACCTCTTCAAATACCACAGACAATTTAGCACTCTCTGCTTTCCTGCGGACTCCATCCTCAAAAGCACCTGTTTTCGCTTTTGGAAACCTCAGGAGCAAAAAAGACAAACGTCCAGCTTTTGCTGCCACAGCAAAGGTGCCAGCGGGGAAAAGTAATGCTGGTTCTCACTGCCTCCTGGAACTCTTTCAAATGCCCCAGATAATTTGGCCCTCTCTGCTTTCCTGCGGACTCCATCCTCAAAAGCACCTGTTTTCGCTTTCGGCAGCCTCCAGAGCAAAAAAGACAAACGTCCAGCTTTTGCTGCCACAGCAAAGGTGCCAGCGGGGAAAAGTAATGCTGGTTCTCACTGCCTCCTGGAACGCTTTCAAATGCCCCAGACAATTTGGCCCTCTCTGCTTTCCTGCGGACTCCATCCTCAAAAGCACCTTTTTTCGCTTTCGGCAACCTCCGGAGCAAAGAAGACAAACGTCCAGCTTTTGCTGCCACAGCAAAGGTTCCAGCAGGGAAAAGTGATGCTGGTCCTCACTGCCTCCTGGAACCTCTTCAAATGCCACAGACAATTTGGCCCTCTCTGCTTTCCTGCGGACTCCATCCTCAAAAGCACCTGTTTTCGCTTTTGGAAACCTCAGGAGCAAAAAAGACAAACGTCCAGGTTTTGCTGCCACAGCAAAGGTGCCAGCGGGGAAAAGTAATGCTGGTTCTCACTGCCTCCTGGAACCCTTTCAAATGCCCCAGACAATTTGGCCCTCTCTGCTTTCCTGCGGACTCCATCCTCAAAAGCACCTGTTTTCGCTTTCGGCAACCTCAGGAGCAAAAAAGACAAACGTCCAGCTTTTGCTGCCACAGCAAAGGTGCCAGCGGGGAAAAGTAATGCTGGTTCTCACTGCCTCCTGGAACCTCTTCAAATGCCACAGACAATTTGGCCCTCTCTGCTTTCCTGCGGACTCCATCCTCAAAAGCACCTGTTTTCGCTTTCGGCAACCTCCGGAGCAAAAAAGACAAACGTCCAGCTTTTGCTGCCACAGCAAAGGTGCCAGCGGGGAAAAGTAATGTTGGTTCTCACTGCCTCCTGGAACCTCTTCAAATACCACAGACAATTTAGCACTCTCTGCTTTCCTGCGGACTCCATCCTCAAAAGCACCTTTTTTCGCTTTCGGCAACCTCCGGAGCAAAGAAGACAAACGTCCAGCTTTTGCTGCCACAGCAAAGGTGCCAGCGGGGAAAAGTAATGCTGGTTCTCACTGCCTCCTGGAACCTCTTCAAATACCACAGACAATTTGGCACTCTCTGCTTTCCTGCGGACTCCATCCTCAAAAGCACCTGTTTTCGCTTTTGGAAACCTCAGGAGCAAAAAAGACAAACGTCCAGCTTTTGCTGCCACAGCAAAGGCGCCAGCGGGGAAAAGTAATGCTGGTTCTCACTGTCTCCTGGAACCCTTTCAAATGCCCCAGACAATTTGGCCCTCTCTGCTTTCCTGCGGACTCTATCCTCAAAAGCACCTTTTTTCGCTTTCGGCAACCTCCGGAGCAAAAAAGACAAACGTCCAGCTTTTGCTGCCACAACAAAGGTGCCAGCGGGGAAAAGTAATGCTGGTTCTCACTGCCTCCTGGAACCCTTTCAAATGCCCCAGACAATTTGGCCCTCTCTGCTTTCCTGCGGACTCCATCCTCAAAAGCACCTGTTTTCGCTTTCGGCAACCTCCGGAGCAAAAAAGACAAACGTCCAGATTTTGCTGCCACAGCAAAGGCGCCAGCGGGGAAAAGTAATGCTGGTTCTCACTGCCTCCTGGAACCCTTTCAAATGCCCCAGACAATTTGGCCCTCTCTGCTTTCCTGCGGACTCCATCCTCAAAAGCACCTTTTTTCGCTTTCGGCAACCTCCGGAGCAAAGAAGACAAACGTCCAGCTTTTGCTGCCACAGCAAAGATGCCAGCGGGGAAAAGTGATGCTGGTCCTCACTGCCTCCTGGAACCCTTTCAAATGCCACAGACAATTTGGCCCTCTCTGCTTTCCTGCAAACTCCATCCTCAAAAGCACCTGTTTTCGCTTTCGGCAACCTCCGGAGCAAAGAAGACAAACGTCCAGCTTTTGCTGCCACAGCAAAGGTGCCAGCGGGGAAAAGTAATGCTGGTCCTCACTGCTTCCTGGAACTCTTTCAAATGCCCTAGACAATTTGGCCCTCTCTGCTTTCCTGCGGACTCCATCCTCAAAAGCACCTTTTTTCGCTTTCGGCAGCCTCCGGAGCAAAAAAGACAAACGTCCAGCTTTTGCTGCCACAGCAAAGGTGCCAGCGGGGAAAAGTAATGCTGGTTCTCACTGCCTCCTGGAACCCTTTCAAATGCCCCAGACAATTTGGCCCTCTCTGCTTTCCTGCGGACTCCATCCTCAAAAGCACCTTTTTTCGCTTTCGGCAACCTCCGGAGCAAAGAAGACAAACGTCCAGCTTTTGCTGCCACAGCAAAGGTTCCAGCGGGGAAAAGTGATGCTGGTCCTCACTGCCTCCTGGAACCCTTTCAAATGCCCCAGACAATTTGGCCCTCTCTGCTTTCCTGCAAACTCCATCCTCAAAAGCACCTGTTTTCGCTTTTGGAAACCTCAGGAGCAAAAAAGACAAACGTCCAGCTTTTGCTGCCACAGCAAAGGTGCCAGCGGGGAAAAGTAATGCTGCTTCTCACTGCCTCCTGGAACCCTTTCAAATGCCCCAGACAATTTGGCCCTCTCTGCTTTCCTGCGGACTCCATCCTCAAAAGCACCTGTTTTCGCTTTTGGAAACCTCAGGAGCAAAAAAGACAAAAGTCCAGCTTTTGCTGCCACAGCAAAGGCGCCAGCGGGGAAAAGTAATGCTGGTTCTCACTGTCTCCTGGAACCCTTTCAAATGCCCTAGAAAATTTGGCCCTCTCTGCTTTCCTGCGGACTCCATCCTCAAAAGCACCTTTTTTCGCTTTCGGCAACCTCCGGAGCAAAAAAGACAAACGTCCAGCTTTTGCTGCCACAGCAAAGGTGCCAGCGGGGAAAAGTAATGCTGGTTCTCACTGCCTCCTGGAACCCTTTCAAATGCCCCAGACAATTTGGCCCTCTCTGCTTTCCTGCGGACTCCATCCTCAAAAGCATCTGTTTTCGCTTTCGGCAACCTCAGGAGCAAAAAAGACAAACGTCCAGATTTTGCTGCCACAGCAAAGGCGCCAGCGGGGAAAAGTAATGCTGGTTCTCACTGTCTCCTGGAACCCTTTCAAATGCCCCAGACAATTTGGCCCTCTCTGCTTTCCTGCGGACTCCATCCTCAAAAGCACCTGTTTTCGCTTTCGGCAACCTCCGGAGCAAAAAAGACAAACGTCCAGGTTTTGCTGCCACAGCAAAGGTGCCAGCGGGGAAAAGTAATGCTGGTTCTCACTGCCTCCTGGAACCTCTTCAAATGTCACAGACAATTTGGCCCTCTCTGCTTTCCTGCGGACTCCATCCTCAAAAGCACCTGTTTTCGCTTTTGGCAGCCTCCGGAGCAAAGAAGACAAACGTCCAGCTTTTGCTGCCACAGCAAAGGTGCCAGCGGGGAAAAGTAATGCTGGTTCTCACTGCCTCCTGGAACCCTTTCAAATGCCCCAGACAATTTGGCCCTCTCTGCTTTCCTGCGGACTCCATCCTCAAAAGCACCTGTTTTCGCTTTCGGCAACCTCCGGAGCAAAGAAGACAAACGTCCAGCTTTTGCTGCCACAGCAAAGGTGCCAGCGGGGAAAAGTAATGCTGGTTCTCACTGCCTCCTGGAACCTCTTCAAATGCCACAGACAATTTGGCACTCTCTGCTTTCCTGCGGACTCCATCCTCAAAAGCACCTGTTTTCGCTTTTGGAAACCTCAAGAGCAAAAAAGACAAACGTCCAGCTTTTGCTGCCACAGCAAAGGTGCCAGCGGGGAAAAGTAATGCTGGTTCTCACTGCCTCCTGGAACCTCTTCAAATGCCCCAGACAATTTGGCCCTCTCTGCTTTCCTGCGGACTCCATCCTCAAAAGCACCTGTTTTCGCTTTCGGCAGCCTCCGGAGCAAAAAAGACAAACGTCCAGCTTTTGCTGCCACAGCAAAGGTTCCAGCGGGGAAAAGTGATGCTGGTCCTCACTGCCTCCTGGAACCTCTTCAAATGCCACAGACAATTTGGCCCTCTCTGCTTTCCTGCAAACTCCATCCTCAAAAGCACCTGTTTTCGCTTTCGGCAACCTCCGGAGCAAAAAAGACAAACGTCCAGCTTTTGCTGCCACAGCAAAGGTGCCAGCGGGGAAAAGTAATGCTGGTCCTCACTGCTTCCTGGAACCCTTTCAAATGCCCCAGACAATTTGGCCCTCTCTGCTTTCCTGCGGACTCCATCCTCAAAAGCACCTGTATTCGCTTTTGGCAGCCTCCGGAGCAAAAAAGACAAACGTCCAGCTTTTGCTGCCACAGCAAAGGTGCCAGCGGGGAAAAGTAATGCTGGTTCTCACTGCCTCCTGGAACCCTTTCAAATGCCCCAGACAATTTGGCCCTCTCTGCTTTCCTGCGGACTCCATCCTCAAAAGCACCTTTTTTCGCTTTCGGCAACCTCCGGAGCAAAGAAGACAAACGTCCAGCTTTTGCTGCCACAGCAAAGGCGCCAGCGGGGAAAAGTAATGCTGGTTCTCACTGTCTCCTGGAACCCTTTCAAATGCCCCAGACAATTTGGCCCTCTCTGCTTTCCTGCGGACTCCATCCTCAAAAGCACCTTTTTTCGCTTTCGGCAACCTCCGGAGCAAAAAAGACAAACGTCCAGCTTTTGCTGCCACAGCAAAGGTGCCAGCGGGGAAAAGTAATGCTGGTTCTCACTGCCTCCTGGAACCCTTTCAAATGCCCCAGACAATTTGGCCCTCTCTGCTTTCCTGCGGACTCCATCCTCAAAAGCATCTGTTTTCGCTTTCGGCAACCTCAGGAGCAAAAAAGACAAACGTCCAGATTTTGCTGCCACAGCAAAGGCGCCAGCGGGGAAAAGTAATGCTGGTTCTCACTGTCTCCTGGAACCCTTTCAAATGCCCCAGACAATTTGGCCCTCTCTGCTTTCCTGCGGACTCCATCCTCAAAAGCACCTGTTTTCGCTTTCGGCAACCTCCGGAGCAAAAAAGACAAACGTCCAGGTTTTGCTGCCACAGCAAAGGTGCCAGCGGGGAAAAGTAATGCTGGTTCTCACTGCCTCCTGGAACCTCTTCAAATGTCACAGACAATTTGGCCCTCTCTGCTTTCCTGCGGACTCCATCCTCAAAAGCACCTGTTTTCGCTTTTGGCAGCCTCCGGAGCAAAAAAGACAAACGTCCAGCTTTTGCTGCCACAGCAAAGGTGCCAGCGGGGAAAAGTAATGCTGGTTCTCACTGCCTCCTGGAACCCTTTCAAATGCCCCAGACAATTTGGCCCTCTCTGCTTTCCTGCGGACTCCATCCTCAAAAGCACCTGTTTTCGCTTTCGGCAACCTCAGGAGCAAAGAAGACAAACGTCCAGCTTTTGCTGCCACAGCAAAGGTGCCAGCGGGGAAAAGTAATGCTGGTTCTCACTGCCTCCTGGAACCTCTTCAAATGCCACAGACAATTTGGCACTCTCTGCTTTCCTGCGGACTCCATCCTCAAAAGCACCTGTTTTCGCTTTTGGAAACCTCAAGAGCAAAAAAGACAAACGTCCAGCTTTTGCTGCCACAGCAAAGGTGCCAGCGGGGAAAAGTAATGCTGGTTCTCACTGCCTCCTGGAACCTCTTCAAATGCCCCAGACAATTTGGCCCTCTCTGCTTTCCTGCGGACTCCATCCTCAAAAGCACCTGTTTTCGCTTTCGGCAGCCTCCGGAGCAAAAAAGACAAACGTCCAGCTTTTGCTGCCACAGCAAAGGTTCCAGCGGGGAAAAGTGATGCTGGTCCTCACTGCCTCCTGGAACCTCTTCAAATGCCCCAGACAATTTGGCCCTCTCTGCTTTCCTGCAAACTCCATCCTCAAAAGCACCTGTTTTCGCTTTCGGCAACCTCCGGAGCAAAAAAGACAAACGTCCAGCTTTTGCTGCCACAGCAAAGGTGCCAGCGGGGAAAAGTAATGCTGGTCCTCACTGCTTCCTGGAACCCTTTCAAATGCCCCAGACAATTTGGCCCTCTCTGCTTTCCTGCGGACTCCATCCTCAAAAGCACCTGTTTTCGCTTTCGGCAGCCTCCGGAGCAAAAAAGACAAACGTCCAGCTTTTGCTGCCACAGCAAAGGTGCCAGCGGGGAAAAGTAATGCTGGTTCTCACTGCCTCCTGGAACCCTTTCAAATGCCCCAGACAATTTGGCCCTCTCTGCTTTCCTGTGGACTCCATCCTCAAAAGCACCTTTTTTCGCTTTCGGCAACCTCCGGAGCAAAGAAGACAAACGTCCAGCTTTTGCTGCCACAGCAAAGGTGCCAGCGGGGAAAAGTAATGCTGGTTCTCACTGCCTCCTGGAACCTCTTCAAATGCCACAGACAATTTGGCACTCTCTGCTTTCCTGCGGACTCCATCCTCAAAAGCACCTGTTTTCGCTTTTGGAAACCTCAGGAGCAAAAAAGACAAACGTCCAGGTTTTGCTGCCACAGCAAAGGTGGAGCAGGGAAAAGTAATGCTGGTTCTCACTGCCTCCTGGAACCCTTTCAAATGCCCCAGACAATTTGGCCCTCTCTGCTTTCCTGCGGACTCTATCCTCAAAAGCACCTGTTTTCGCTTTCGGCAACCTCAGGAGCAAAAAAGACAAACGTCCAGCTTTTGCTGCCACAAGAAAGGTGCCAGCGGGGAAAAGTAATGCTGGTTCTCACTGCCTCCTAGAACCTCTTCAAATGCCACAGACAATTTGGCCCTCTCTGCTTTCTTGCGGACTCCATCCTCAAAAGCACCTGTTTTCGCTTTCGGCAACCTCCGGTGGTAAAAAGAAAAACGTCCAGATTTTGCTGCCACAGCAAAGGTGCCAGCGGGGAAAAGTAATGCTGGTCTTCATTGCCTCCTGGAACCTCTTCAAATGCCACAGACAATTTGGCCCTCTCTGCTTTCCTGCGGACTCCATCCTCAAAAGCACCTTTTTTCGCTTTCGGCAACCTCCGGAGCAAAAAAGACAAACGTCCAGATTTTGCTGCCACAGCAAAGGCGCCAGCGGGGAAAAGTAATGCTGGTTCTCACTGTCTCCTGGAACCCTTTCAAATGCCCCAGACAATTTGGCCCTCTCTGCTTTCTTGCGGACTCCATCCTCAAAAGCACCTGTTTTCGCTTTCGGCAACCTCCGGAGTAAAAAAGACAAACTTCCAGGTTTTGTTGCCACAACAAAGGTGCCAGCGGGGAAAAGTAATGCTGGTTCTCACTGCCTCCTGGAACCTCTTCAAATGTCACAGACAATTTGGCCCTCTCTGCTTTCCTGCGGACTCCATCCTCAAAAGCACCTGTTTTCGCTTTCGGCAGCCTCCGGAGCAAAAAAGACAAAAGTCCAGGTTTTGTTGCCACAACAAAGGTGCCAGCGGGGAAAAGTAATGCTGGTTCTCACTGCCTCCTGGAACCTCTTCAAATGTCACAGACAATTTGGCCCTCTCTGCTTTCCTGCGGACTCCATCCTCAAAAGCACCTGTTTTCGCTTTCGGCAGCCTCTGGAGCAAAAAAGAAAAACGTCCAGCTTTTGCTGCCACAGCAAAGGTGCCAGCGGGGAAAAGTAATGCTGGTTCTCACTGCCTCCTGGAACCCTTTCAAATGCCACAGACAATTTGGCCCTCTCTGCTTTCCTGCGGACTCCATCCTCAAAAGCACCTGTTTTCGCTTTCGGCAGCCTCCGGAGCAAAAAAGACAAACGTCCAGCTTTTGCTGCCACAGCAAAGGTGCCAGCGGGGAAAAGTAATGCTGGTTCTCACTGCCTCCTGGAACCCTTTCAAATGCCCCAGACAATTTGGCCCTCTCTGCTTTCCTGCGGACTCTATCCTCAAAAGCACCTGTTTTCGCTTTCGGCAACCTCCGGAGCAAAAAAGACAAACGTCCAGCTTTTGCTGCCACAGCAAAGGTGCCAGCGGGGAAAAGCAATGCTGGTTCTCACTGCCTCCTGGAACCTCTTCAAATGCCACAGACAATTTGGCCCTCTCTGCTTTCCTGCGGACTCCATCCTCAAAAGAACCTGTTTTCGCTTTCGGCAACCTCCGGAGCAAAAAAGACAAACGTCCAGCTTTTGCTGCCACAGCAAAGGTGCCAGCGGGGAAAAGTAATGCTGGTTCTCACTGCCTCCTGGAACCCTTTCAAATGCCCCAGACAATTTGGCCCTCTCTGCTTTCCTGCGGACTCCATCCTCAAAAGCACCTGTTTTCAATTTCGGCAACCTCCGGAGCAAAAAAACAAACGTCCAGGTTTTGCTGCCACAGCAAAGGTGCCAGCGGAGAAAAGTGATGCGGTTTCTCATTGCCTCCTGGAACCTCTTCAAATGCCACAAACAATTTGGCCCTCTCTGCTTTCCTGCGGACTCCATCCTCAAAAGCACCTGTTTTCTCTTTCGGCAACCTCCGGAGCAAAAAAGACAAACGTCCAGGTTTTGCTGCCACAGCAAAGGTGCCAGCGGGGAAAAGTAATGCTGGTTCTCACTGCCTCCTGGAACCCTTTCAAATGCCCCAGACAATTTGGCCCTCTCTGCTTTCCTGCGGACTCCATCCTCAAAAGCACCTTTTTTCGCTTTCGGCAACCTCCGGAGCAAGGAAGACCAACGTCCAGCTTTTGCTGCCACAGCAAAGGTGCCAGCGGGGAAAAGTAATGCTGGTTCTCACTGCCTCCTGGAACCTCTTCAAATGCCACAAACAATTTGGCCCTCTCTGCTTTCCTGCGGACTCCATCCTCAAAAGCACCTGTTTTCGCTTTCGGCAACCTCAGGAGCAAAAAAGACAAACGTCCAGGTTTTGCTGCCACAGCAAAGGTGCCAGCGGGGAAAAGTAATGCTGGTTCTCACTGCCTCCTGGAACCCTTTCAAATGCCCCAGACAATTTGGCCCTCTCTGCTTTCCTGCGGACTCCATCCTCAAAAGCACCTTTTTTCGCTTTCGGCAACCTCCGGAGCAAAGAAGACAAACGTCCAGCTTTTGCTGCCACAGCAAAGGTGCCAGCGGGGAAAAGTAATGCTGGTTCTCACTGCCTCCTGGAACCTCTTCAAATGCCACAGACAATTTGGCACTCTCTGCTTTCCTGCGGACTCCATCCTCAAAAGCACCTGTTTTCGCTTTTGGAAACCTCAGGAGCAAAAAAGACAAACGTCCAGCTTTTGCTGCCACAGCAAAGGTGCCAGCGGGGAAAAGTAATGCTGGTTCTCACTGCCTCCTGGAACCTCTTCAAATGCCACAGACAATTTGGCACTCTCTGCTTTCCTGCGGACTCCATCCTCAAAAGCACCTGTTTTCGCTTTCGGCAGCCTCCGGAGCAAAGAAGACAAACGTCCAGCTTTTGCTGCCACAGCAAAGGTGCCAGCGGGGAAAAGTAATGCTGGTTCTCACTGCCTCCTGGAACCTCTTAAAATGCCACAGACAATTTGGCCCTCTCTGCTTTCCTGCGGACTCCATCCTCAAAAGCACCTGTTTTCGCTTTCGGCAGCCTCCGGAGCAAAAAAGACAAACGTCCAGCTTTTGCTGCCACAGCAAAGGCGCCAGCGGGGAAAAGTAATGCTGGTTCTCACTGTCTCCTGGAACCCTTTCAAATGCCCCAGACAATTTGGCCCTCTCTGCTTTCCTGCGGACTCTATCCTCAAAAGCACCTTTTTTCACTTTCGGCAACCTCCG
The DNA here is from genome assembly GCF_965231255.1 of Vanellus vanellus. NCBI lineage: Eukaryota > Metazoa > Chordata > Aves > Charadriiformes > Charadriidae > Vanellus > Vanellus vanellus. The sequence continues at coordinate 68,870 of NW_028127372.1, forward strand.
GAGCAAAAAAGACAAACGTCCAGCTTTTGCTGCCACAACAAAGGTGCCAGCGGGGAAAAGTAATGCTGGTTCTCACTGCCTCCTGGAACCCTTTCAAATGCCCCAGACAATTTGGCCCTCTCTGCTTTCCTGCGGACTCCATCCTCAAAAGCACCTTTTTTCGCTTTCGGCAACCTCAGGAGCAAAAAAGACAAACGTCCAGATTTTGCTGCCACAGCAAAGGCGCCAGCGGGGAAAAGTAATGCTGGTTCTCACTGTCTCCTGGAACCCTTTCAAATGCCCCAGACAATTTGGCCCTCTCTGCTTTCCTGCGGACTCCATCCTCAAAAGCACCTTTTTTCGCTTTCGGCAACCTCCGGAGCAAAGAAGACAAACGTCCAGCTTTTGCTGCCACAGCAAAGATGCCAGCGGGGAAAAGTGATGCTGGTCCTCACTGCCTCCTGGAACCCTTTCAAATGCCACAGACAATTTGGCCCTCTCTGCTTTCCTGCAAACTCCATCCTCAAAAGCACCTGTTTTCGCTTTCGGCAACCTCCGGAGCAAAGAAGACAAACGTCCAGCTTTTGCTGCCACAGCAAAGGTGCCAGCGGGGAAAAGTAATGCTGGTCCTCACTGCTTCCTGGAACTCTTTCAAATGCCCTAGACAATTTGGCCCTCTCTGCTTTCCTGCGGACTCCATCCTCAAAGGCACCTGTTTTCGCTTTTGGCAGCCTCCGGAGCAAAAAAGACAAACGTCCAGCTTTTGCTGCCACAGCAAAGGTGCCAGCGGGGAAAAGTAATGCTGGTTCTCACTGCCTCCTGGAACCTCTTCAAATGCAACAGACAATTTGGCCCTCTCTGCTTTCCTGCGGACTCCATCCTCAAAAGCACCTGTTTTCGCTTTCGGCGCCCTCCGGTGGTAAAAAGACAAACGTCCAGCTTTTGCTGCCACAGCAAAGGTGCCAGCGGGGAAAAGTAATGCTGGTTCTCACTGCCTCCTGGAACCTCTTCAAATGCCACAGACAATATGGCACTCTCTGCTTTCCTGCAGACTCCATCCTCAAAAGCACCTGTTTTCGCTTTTGGAAACCTCAGGAGCAAAGAAGACAAACGTCCAGCTTTTGCTGCCACAGCAAAGGCGCCAGCGGGGAAAAGTAATGCTGGTTCTCACTGTCTCCTGGAACCCTTTCAAATGCCCCAGACAATTTGGCCCTCTCTGCTTTCCTGCGGACTCCATCCTCAAAAGCACCTTTTTTCGCTTTCGGCAACCTCCGGAGCAAAAAAGACAAACGTCCAGCTTTTGCTGCCACAGCAAAGGTGCCAGCGGGGAAAAGTAATGCTGGTTCTCACTGCCTCCTGGAACCCTTTCAAATGCCCCAGACAATTTGGCCCTCTCTGCTTTCCTGCGGACTCCATCCTCAAAAGCACCTGTTTTCGCTTTCGGCAACCTCAGGAGCAAAAAAGACAAACGTCCAGGTTTTGCTGCCACAGCAAAGGCGCCAGCGGGGAAAAGTAATGCTGGTTCTCACTGTCTCCTGGAACCCTTTCAAATGCCCCAGACAATTTGGCCCTCTCTGCTTTCCTGCAGACTCCATCCTCAGAAGCACCTGTTTTCGCTTTCGGCAACCTCCGGAGCAAAAAAGACAAACGTCCAGGTTTTGCTGCCACAGCAAAGGTGCCAGCGGGGAAAAGTAATGCTGGTTCTCACTGCCTCCTGGAACCTCTTCAAATGTCACAGACAATTTGGCCCTCTCTGCTTTCCTGCGGACTCCATCCTCAAAAGCACCTGTTTTCGCTTTTGGCAGCCTCCGGAGCAAAAAAGACAAACGTCCAGCTTTTGCTGCCACAGCAAAGGTGCCAGCGGGGAAAAGTAATGCTGGTTCTCACTGCCTCCTGGAACCCTTTCAAATGCCCCAGAATATTTGGCCCTCTCTGCTTTCCTGCGGACTCCATCCTCAAAAGCACCTGTTTTCGCTTTCGGCAGCCTCCGGAGCAAAGAAGACAAACGTCCAGCTTTTGCTGCCACAGCAAAGGTGCCAGCGGGGAAAAGTAATGCTGGTTCTCACTGCCTCCTGGAACCTCTTCAAATGCCACAGACAATTTGGCACTCTCTGCTTTCCTGCGGACTCCATCCTCAAAAGCACCTGTTTTCGCTTTTGGAAACCTCAAGAGCAAAAAAGACAAACGTCCAGCTTTTGCTGCCACAGCAAAGGTGCCAGCGGGGAAAAGTAATGCTGGTTCTCACTGCCTCCTGGAACCTCTTCAAATGCCCCAGACAATTTGGCCCTCTCTGCTTTCCTGCGGACTCCATCCTCAAAAGCACCTGTTTTCGCTTTCGGCAGCCTCAGGAGCAAAAAAGACAAACGTCCAGCTTTTGCTGCCACAGCAAAGGTTCCAGCGGGGAAAAGTGATGCTGGTCCTCACTGCCTCCTGGAACCTCTTCAAATGCCACAGACAATTTGGCCCTCTCTGCTTTCCTGCAAACTCCATCCTCAAAAGCACCTGTTTTCGCTTTCGGCAACCTCCGGAGCAAAAAAGACAAACGTCCAGCTTTTGCTGCCACAGCAAAGGTGCCAGCGGGGAAAAGTAATGCTGGTCCTCACTGCTTCCTGGAACCCTTTCAAATGCCACAGACAATTTGGCCCTCTCTGCTTTCCTGCGGACTCCATCCTCAAAAGCACCTGTATTCGCTTTTGGCAGCCTCCGGAGCAAAAAAGACAAACGTCCAGCTTTTGCTGCCACAGCAAAGGTGCCAGCGGGGAAAAGTAATGCTGGTTCTCACTGCCTCCTGGAACCCTTTCAAATGCCCCAGACAATTTGGCCCTCTCTGCTTTCCTGCGGACTCCATCCTCAAAAGCACCTTTTTTCGCTTTCGGCAACCTCCGGAGCAAAGAAGACAAACGTCCAGCTTTTGCTGCCACAGCAAAGGTGCCAGCGGGGAAAAGTAATGCTGGTTCTCACTGCCTCCTGGAACCTCTTCAAATGCCACAGACAATTTGGCACTCTCTGCTTTCCTGCGGACTCCATCCTCAAAAGCACCTGTTTTCGCTTTTGGAAAACTCAGGAGCAAAAAAGACAAACGTCCAGGTTTTGCTGCCACAGCAAAGGTGGAGCAGGGAAAAGTAATGCTGGTTCTCACTGCCTCCTGGAACCCTTTCAAATGCCCCAGACAATTTGGCCCTCTCTGCTTTCCTGCGGACTCTATCCTCAAAAGCACCTGTTTTCGCTTTCGGCAACCTCCGGAGCAAAAAAGACAAACGTCCAGCTTTTGCTGCCACAACAAAGGTGCCAGCGGGGAAAAGTAATGCTGGTTCTCACTGCCTCCTAGAACCTCTTCAAATGCCACAGACAATTTGGCCCTCTCTGCTTTCTTGCGGACTCCATCCTCAAAAGCACCTGTTTTCGCTTTCGGCAACCTCCGGTGGTAAAAAGAAAAACGTCCAGATTTTGCTGCCACAGCAAAGGTGCCAGCGGGGAAAAGTAATGCTGGTCTTCATTGCCTCCTGGAACCTCTTCAAATGCCACAGACAATTTGGCCCTCTCTGCTTTCCTGCGGACTCCATCCTCAAAAGCACCTTTTTTCGCTTTCGGCAACCTCCGGAGCAAAAAAGACAAACGTCCAGATTTTGCTGCCACAGCAAAGGCGCCAGCGGGGAAAAGTAATGCTGGTTCTCACTGTCTCCTGGAACCCTTTCAAATGCCCCAGACAATTTGGCCCTCTCTGCTTTCTTGCGGACTCCATCCTCAAAAGCACCTGTTTTCGCTTTCGGCAACCTCCGGAGTAAAAAAGACAAACTTCCAGGTTTTGTTGCCACAACAAAGGTGCCAGCGGGGAAAAGTAATGCTGGTTCTCACTGCCTCCTGGAACCTCTTCAAATGTCACAGACAATTTGGCCCTCTCTGCTTTCCTGCGGACTCCATCCTCAAAAGCACCTGTTTTCGCTTTCGGCAACCTCAGGAGCAAAAAAGACAAACGTCCAGGTTTTGTTGCCACAACAAAGGTGCCAGCGGGGAAAAGTAATGCTGGTTCTCACTGCCTCCTGGAACCTCTTCAAATGTCACAGACAATTTGGCCCTCTCTGCTTTCCTGCGGACTCCATCCTCAAAAGCACCTGTTTTCGCTTTCGGCAGCCTCTGGAGCAAAAAAGAAAAACGTCCAGCTTTTGCTGCCACAGCAAAGGTGCCAGCGGGGAAAAGTAATGCTGGTTCTCACTGCCTCCTGGAACCCTTTCAAATGCCACAGACAATTTGGCCCTCTCTGCTTTCCTGCGGACTCCATCCTCAAAAGCACCTGTTTTCGCTTTCGGCAGCCTCCGGAGCAAAAAAGACAAACGTCCAGCTTTTGCTGCCACAGCAAAGGTGCCAGCGGGGAAAAGTAATGCTGGTTCTCACTGCCTCCTGGAACCCTTTCAAATGCCCCAGACAATTTGGCCCTCTCTGCTTTCCTGCGGACTCTATCCTCAAAAGCACCTGTTTTCGCTTTCGGCAACCTCCGGAGCAAAAAAGACAAACGTCCAGCTTTTGCTGCCACAGCAAAGGTGCCAGCGGGGAAAAGCAATGCTGGTTCTCACTGCCTCCTGGAACCTCTTCAAATGCCACAGACAATTTGGCCCTCTCTGCTTTCCTGCGGACTCCATCCTCAAAAGAACCTGTTTTCGCTTTCGGCAACCTCCGGAGCAAAAAAGACAAACGTCCAGCTTTTGCTGCCACAGCAAAGGTGCCAGCGGGGAAAAGTAATGCTGGTTCTCACTGCCTCCTGGAACCCTTTCAAATGCCCCAGACAATTTGGCCCTCTCTGCTTTCTTGCGGACTCCATCCTCAAAAGCACCTGTTTTCGCTTTCGGCAACCTCCGGAGTAAAAAAGACAAACTTCCAGGTTTTGTTGCCACAACAAAGGTGCCAGCGGGGAAAAGTAATGCTGGTTCTCACTGCCTCCTGGAACCTCTTCAAATGTCACAGACAATTTGGCCCTCTCTGCTTTCCTGCGGACTCCATCCTCAAAAGCACCTGTTTTCGCTTTCGGCAACCTCAGGAGCAAAAAAGACAAACGTCCAGGTTTTGTTGCCACAACAAAGGTGCCAGCGGGGAAAAGTAATGCTGGTTCTCACTGCCTCCTGGAACCTCTTCAAATGTCACAGACAATTTGGCCCTCTCTGCTTTCCTGCGGACTCCATCCTCAAAAGCACCTGTTTTCGCTTTCGGCAGCCTCTGGAGCAAAAAAGAAAAACGTCCAGCTTTTGCTGCCACAGCAAAGGTGCCAGCGGGGAAAAGTAATGCTGGTTCTCACTGCCTCCTGGAACCCTTTCAAATGCCACAGACAATTTGGCCCTCTCTGCTTTCCTGCGGACTCCATCCTCAAAAGCACCTGTTTTCGCTTTTGGCAGCCTCCGGAGCAAAAAAGACAAACGTCCAGCTTTTGCTGCCACAGCAAAGGTGCCAGCGGGGAAAAGTAATGCTGGTTCTCACTGCCTCCTGGAACCCTTTCAAATGCCCCAGAATATTTGGCCCTCTCTGCTTTCCTGCGGACTCCATCCTCAAAAGCACCTTTTTTCGCTTTCGGCAACCTCCGGAGCAAAGAAGACAAACGTCCAGCTTTTGCTGCCACAGCAAAGGTGCCAGCGGGGAAAAGTAATGCTGGTTCTCACTGCCTCCTGGAACCTCTTCAAATGCCACAGACAATTTGGCACTCTCTGCTTTCCTGCGGACTCCATCCTCAAAAGCACCTGTTTTCGCTTTTGGAAACCTCAAGAGCAAAAAAGACAAACGTCCAGCTTTTGCTGCCACAGCAAAGGTGCCAGCGGGGAAAAGTAATGCTGGTTCTCACTGCCTCCTGGAACCTCTTCAAATGCCCCAGACAATTTGGCCCTCTCTGCTTTCCTGCGGACTCCATCCTCAAAAGCACCTGTTTTCGCTTTCGGCAGCCTCCGGAGCAAAAAAGACAAACGTCCAGCTTTTGCTGCCACAGCAAAGGTTCCAGCGGGGAAAAGTGATGCTGGTCCTCACTGCCTCCTGGAACCTCTTCAAATGCCACAGACAATTTGGCCCTCTCTGCTTTCCTGCAAACTCCATCCTCAAAAGCACCTGTTTTCGCTTTCGGCAACCTCCGGAGCAAAAAAGACAAACGTCCAGCTTTTGCTGCCACAGCAAAGGTGCCAGCGGGGAAAAGTAATGCTGGTCCTCACTGCTTCCTGGAACCCTTTCAAATGCCACAGACAATTTGGCCCTCTCTGCTTTCCTGCGGACTCCATCCTCAAAAGCACCTGTATTCGCTTTTGGCAGCCTCCGGAGCAAAAAAGACAAACGTCCAGCTTTTGCTGCCACAGCAAAGGTGCCAGCGGGGAAAAGTAATGCTGGTTCTCACTGCCTCCTGGAACCCTTTCAAATGCCCCAGACAATTTGGCCCTCTCTGCTTTCCTGCGGACTCCATCCTCAAAAGCACCTTTTTTCGCTTTCGGCAACCTCCGGAGCAAAGAAGACAAACGTCCAGCTTTTGCTGCCACAGCAAAGGTGCCAGCGGGGAAAAGTAATGCTGGTTCTCACTGCCTCCTGGAACCTCTTCAAATGCCACAGACAATTTGGCACTCTCTGCTTTCCTGCGGACTCCATCCTCAAAAGCACCTGTTTTCGCTTTTGGAAACCTCAGGAGCAAAAAAGACAAACGTCCAGGTTTTGCTGCCACAGCAAAGGTGGAGCAGGGAAAAGTAATGCTGGTTCTCACTGCCTCCTGGAACCCTTTCAAATGCCCCAGACAATTTGGCCCTCTCTGCTTTCCTGCGGACTCTATCCTCAAAAGCACCTGTTTTCGCTTTCGGCAACCTCCGGAGCAAAAAAGACAAACGTCCAGGTTTTGCTGCCACAACAAAGGTGCCAGCGGGGAAAAGTAATGCTGGTTCTCACTGCCTCCTAGAACCTCTTCAAATGCCACAGACAATTTGGCCCTCTCTGCTTTCTTGCGGACTCCATCCTCAAAAGCACCTGTTTTCGCTTTCGGCAACCTCCGGTGGTAAAAAGAAAAACGTCCAGATTTTGCTGCCACAGCAAAGGTGCCAGCGGGGAAAAGTAATGCTGGTCTTCATTGCCTCCTGGAACCTCTTCAAATGCCACAGACAATTTGGCCCTCTCTGCTTTCCTGCGGACTCCATCCTCAAAAGCACCTTTTTTCGCTTTTGGCAACCTCCGGAGCAAAAAAGACAAACGTCCAGATTTTGCTGCCACAGCAAAGGCGCCAGCGGGGAAAAGTAATGCTGGTTCTCACTGTCTCCTGGAACCCTTTCAAATGCCCCAGACAATTTGGCCCTCTCTGCTTTCTTGCGGACTCCATCCTCAAAAGCACCTGTTTTCGCTTTCGGCAACCTCCGGAGTAAAAAAGACAAACTTCCAGGTTTTGTTGCCACAACAAAGGTGCCAGCGGGGAAAAGTAATGCTGGTTCTCACTGCCTCCTGGAACCTCTTCAAATGTCACAGACAATTTGGCCCTCTCTGCTTTCCTGCGGACTCCATCCTCAAAAGCACCTGTTTTCGCTTTCGGCAACCTCAGGAGCAAAAAAGACAAACGTCCAGGTTTTGTTGCCACAACAAAGGTGCCAGCGGGGAAAAGTAATGCTGGTTCTCACTGCCTCCTGGAACCTCTTCAAATGTCACAGACAATTTGGCCCTCTCTGCTTTCCTGCGGACTCCATCCTCAAAAGCACCTGTTTTCGCTTTCGGCAGCCTCTGGAGCAAAAAAGAAAAACGTCCAGCTTTTGCTGCCACAGCAAAGGTGCCAGCGGGGAAAAGTAATGCTGGTTCTCACTGCCTCCTGGAACCCTTTCAAATGCCACAGACAATTTGGCCCTCTCTGCTTTCCTGCGGACTCCATCCTCAAAAGCACCTGTTTTCGCTTTCGGCAGCCTCCGGAGCAAAAAAGACAAACGTCCAGATTTTGCTGCCACAGCAAAGGTGCCAGCGGGGAAAAGTAATGCTGGTTCTCACTGCCTCCTGGAACCCTTTCAAATGCCCCAGACAATTTGGCCCTCTCTGCTTTCCTGCGGACTCTATCCTCAAAAGCACCTGTTTTCGCTTTCGGCAACCTCCGGAGCAAAAAAGACAAACGTCCAGCTTTTGCTGCCACAGCAAAGGTGCCAGCGGGGAAAAGCAATGCTGGTTCTCACTGCCTCCTGGAACCTCTTCAAATGCCACAGACAATTTGGCCCTCTCTGCTTTCCTGCGGACTCCATCCTCAAAAGAACCTGTTTTCGCTTTCGGCAACCTCCGGAGCAAAAAAGACAAACGTCCAGCTTTTGCTGCCACAGCAAAGGTGCCAGCGGGGAAAAGTAATGCTGGTTCTCACTGCCTCCTGGAACCCTTTCAAATGCCCCAGACAATTTGGCCCTCTCTGCTTTCCTGCGGACTCCATCCTCAAAAGCACCTGTTTTCAATTTCGGCAACCTCCGGAGCAAAAAAACAAACGTCCAGGTTTTGCTGCCACAGCAAAGGTGCCAGCGGAGAAAAGTGATGCGGTTTCTCATTGCCTCCTGGAACCTCTTCAAATGCCACAAACAATTTGGCCCTCTCTGCTTTCCTGCGGACTCCATCCTCAAAAGCACCTGTTTTCGCTTTCGGCAACCTCCGGAGCAAAAAAGACAAACGTCCAGGTTTTGCTGCCACAGCAAAGGTGCCAGCGGGGAAAAGTAATGCTGGTTCTCACTGCCTCCTGGAACCCTTTCAAATGCCCCAGACAATTTGGCCCTCTCTGCTTTCCTGCGGACTCCATCCTCAAAAGCACCTTTTTTCGCTTTCGGCAACCTCCGGAGCAAGGAAGACCAACGTCCAGCTTTTGCTGCCACAGCAAAGGTGCCAGCGGGGAAAAGTAATGCTGGTTCTCACTGCCTCCTGGAACCTCTTCAAATGCCACAGACAATTTGGCACTCTCTGCTTTCCTGCGGACTCCATCCTCAAAAGCACCTGTTTTCGCTTTTGGAAACCTCAGGAGCAAAAAAGACAAACGTCCAGCTTTTGCTGCCACAGCAAAGGTGCCAGCGGGGAAAAGTAATGCTGGTTCTCACTGCCTCCTGGAACCTCTTCAAATGCCACAGACAATTTGGCACTCTCTGCTTTCCTGCGGACTCCATCCTCAAAAGCACCTGTTTTCGCTTTCGGCAGCCTCCGGAGCAAAGAAGACAAACGTCCAGCTTTTGCTGCCACAGCAAAGGTGCCAGCGGGGAAAAGTAATGCTGGTTCTCACTGCCTCCTGGAACCTCTTCAAATGCCACAGACAATTTGGCCCTCTCTGCTTTCCTGCGGACTCCATCCTCAAAAGCACCTGTTTTCGCTTTCGGCAGCCTCCGGAGCAAAAAAGACAAACGTCCAGCTTTTGCTGCCACAGCAAAGGCGCCAGCGGGGAAAAGTAATGCTGGTTCTCACTGCCTCCTGGAACCCTTTCAAATGCCACAGACAATTTGGCCCTCTCTGCTTTCCTGCGGACTCCATCCTCAAAAGCACCTTTTTTCGCTTTCGGCAACCTCCGGAGCAAAGAAGACAAACGTCCAGCTTTTGCTGCCACAGCAAAGGTGCCAGAGGGGAAAAGTAATGCTGGTTCTCACTGCCTCCTGGAACCTCTTCAAATGCCACAGACAATTTGGCACTCTCTGCTTTCCTGCGGACTCCATCCTCAAAAGCACCTGTTTTCGCTTTTGGAAACCTCAGGAGCAAAAAAGAAAAACGTCCAGCTTTTGCTGCCACAGCAAAGGTGCCAGCGGGGAAAAGTAATGCTGGTTCTCACTGCCTCCTGGAACCTCTTCAAATGCCCCAGACAATTTGGCCCTCTCTGCTTTCCTGCGGACTCCATCCTCAAAAGCACCTGTTTTTGCTTTCGGCAGCCTCCGGAGCAAAAAAGACAAACGTCCAGCTTTTGCTGCCACAGCAAAGGTGCCAGCGGGGAAAAGTAATGCTGGTTCTCACTGCCTCCTGGAACCCTTTCAAATGCCCTAGACAATTTGGCCCTCTCTGCTTTCCTGCGGACTCCATCCTCAAAAGCACCTGTTTTCGCTTTTGGAAACCTCAGGAGCAAAAAAGACAAACGTCCAGCTTTTGCTGCCACAGCAAAGGTGCCAGCGGGGAAAAGTAATGCTGGTTCTCACTGCCTCCTGGAACCCCATCAAATGCCACAGACAATTTGGCCCTCTCTGCTTTCCTGCAAACTCCATCCTCAAAAGCACCTGTTTTCGCTTTCGGCAGCCTCCGGAGCAAAGAAGAGAATTGTCCAGCTTTTGCTGCCACAGCAAAGGTGCCAGCGGGGAAAAGTAATGCTGGTTCTCACTGCCTCCTGGAACCCCATCAAATGCCACAGAAAATTTGGCCCTCTCTGCTTTCCTGCGGACTCCATCCTCAAAAGCACCTGTTTTCGCTTTCGGCAACCTCCGGAGTAAAAAAGACAAACGTCCAGGATTTGTTGCCACAACAAAGGTGCCAGCGGGGAAAAGTAATGCTGGTTCTCACTGCCTCCTGGAACCTCTTCAAATGTCACAGACAATTTGGCCCTCTCTGCTTTCCTGCGGACTCCATCCTCAAAAGCACCTGTTTTCGCTTTCGGCAGCCTCTGGAGCAAAAAAGACAAACGTCCAGGTTTTGCTGCCACAGCAAAGGTGCCAGCGGGGAAAAGTAATGCTGGTTCTCACTGCCTCCTGGAACCTCTTCAAATGCCCCAGACAATTTGGCCCTCTCTGCTTTCCTGCGGACTCCATCCTCAAAAGCACCTGTTTTCGCTTTTGGAAACCTCAGGAGCAAAAAAGACAAACGTCCAGCTTTTGCTGCCACAGCAAAGGTGCCAGCGGGGAAAAGTAATGCTGGTTCTCACTGCCTCCTGGAACCCGTTCAAATTCCCCAGACAATTTGGCCCTCTCTGCTTTCCTGCGGACTCCATCCTCAAAAGCACCTGTTTTCGCTTTCGGCAACCTCCGGAGTAAAAAAGACCAACGTCCAGCTTTTGCTGCCACAGCAAAGGTGCCAGCGGGGAAAAGTAATGCTGGTTCTCACTGCCTCCTGGAACCCTTTCAAATGCCATAGACAATTTGGCCCTCTCTGCTTTCCTGCGGACTCCATCCTCAAAAGCACCTGTTTTCGCTTTCGGCAGCCTCCGGAGCAAAAAAGACAAACGTCCAGGTTTTGCTGCCACAGCAAAGGTGCCAGCGGGGAAAAGTAATGCTGGTTCTCACTGCCCCCTGGAACCCTTTCAAATGCCACAGACAATTTGGCCCTCTCTGCTTTCCTGCGGACTCCATCCTCAAAAGCACCTGTTTTCGCTTTCGGCAGCCTCCGGAGCAAAAAAGACAAACGTCCAGCTTTTGCTGCCACAGCAAAGGTGCCAGCGGGGAAAAGTAATGCTGGTTCTCACTGCCTCCTGGAACCCTTTCAAATGCCCCAGTCAATTTGGCCCTCTCTGCTTTCCTGCGGACTCTATCCTCAAAAGCACCTGTTTTCGCTTTCGGCAACCTCCGGAGCAAAAAAGACAAACGTCCAGCTTTTGCTGCCACAGCAAAGGTGCCAGCGGGGAAAAGTAATGTTGGTTCTCACTGCCTCCTGGAACCTCTTGAAATACCACAGACAATTTAGCACTCTCTGCTTTCCTGCGGACTCCATCCTCAAAAGCACCTGTTTTCGCTTTTGGAAACCTCAGGAGCAAAAAAGAAAAACGTCCAGCTTTTGCTGCCAAAGCAAAGGTGCCAGCGGGGAAAAGTAATGCTGGTTCTCACTGCCTCCTGGAACCCTATCAAATGCCCCAGACAATTTGGCCCTCTCTGCTTTCCTGCGGACTCCATCCTCAAAAGCACCTGTTTTCAATTTCGTCAACCTCCGGAGCAAAAAAGACAAACGTCCAGGTTTTGCTGCCACAGCAAAGGTGCCAGCGGAGAAAAGTGATGCTGGTCCTCATTGCCTCCTGGAACCTCTTCAAATGCCACAAACAATTTGGCCCTCTCTGCTTTCCTGCGGACTCCATCCTCAAAAGCACCTGTTTTCGCTTTCGGCAACCTCCGGAGCAAAAAAGACAAACGTCCAGATTTTGCTGCCACAGCAAAGGTGCCAGCGGGGAAAAGTAATGCTGGTTCTCACTGCCTCCTGGAACCTCTTCAAATGCCACAGACAATTTGGCCCTCTCTGCTTTCCTGCGGACTCCATCCTCAAAAGCACCTTTTTTCGCTTTCGGCAACCTCCGGAGCAAAGAAGACAAACGTCCAGCTTTTGCTGCCACAGCAAAGGTGCCAGCGGGGAAAAGTAATGCTGGTTCTCACTGCCTCCTGGAACCTCTTCAAATGCCACAGACAATTTGGCCCTCTCTGCTTTCCTGCGGACTCCATCCTCAAAAGCACCTGTTTTTGCTTTTGGAAACCTCAGGAGCAAAAAAGACAAACGTCCAGCTTTTGCTGCCACAGCAAAGGTGCCAGCGGGGAAAAGTAATGCTGGTTCTCACTGCCTCCTGGAACCTCTTCAAATGCCACAGACAATTTGGCACTCTCTGCTTTCCTGCGGACTCCATCCTCAAAAGCACCTGTTTTCGCTTTCGGCAGCCTCCGGAGCAAAAAAGACAAACGTCCAGGTTTTGCTGCCACAACAAAGGTTCCAGCGGGGAAAAGTGATGCTGGTCCTCACTGCCTCCTGGAACCTCTTCAAATGCCACAGACAATTTGGCCCTCTCTGCTTTCCTGCGGACTCCATCCTCAAAAGCACCTGTTTTCGCTTTTGGCAGCCTCCGGAGCAAAAAAGACAAACGTCCAGCTTTTGCTGCCACAGCAAAGGTGCCAGCGGGGAAAAGTAATGCTGGTTCTCACTGCCTCCTGGGAACCCTTTCAAATGCCCCAGACAATTTGGCCCTCTCTGCTTTCCTGCGGACTCCATCCTCAAAAGCACCTTTTTTCGCTTTCGGCAACCTCCGGAGCAAAGAAGACAAACGTCCAGCTTTTGCTGCCACAGCAAAGGTGCCAGCGGGGAAAAGTAATGCTGGTTCTCACTGCCTCCTGGAACCTCTTCAAATGCCACAGACAATTTGGCACTCTCTGCTTTCCTGCGGACTCCATCCTCAAAAGCACCTGTTTTCGCTTTTGGAAACCTCAGGAGCAAAAAAGAAAAACGTCCAGCTTTTGCTGCCACAGCAAAGGTGCCAGCGGGGAAAAGTAATGCTGGTTCTCACTGCCTCCTGGAACCTCTTCAAATGCCCCAGACAATTTGGCCCTCTCTGCTTTCCTGCGGACTCCATCCTCAAAAGCACCTTTTTTCGCTTTCGGCAGCCTCCGGAGCAAAAAAGACAAACGTCCAGCTTTTGCTGCCACAGCAAAGGTGCCAGCGGGGAAAAGTAATGCTGGTTCTCACTGCCTCCTGGAACCTCTTCAAATACCACAGACAATTTAGCACTCTCTGCTTTCCTGCGGACTCCATCCTCAAAAGCACCTGTTTTCGCTTTTGGAAACCTCAGGAGCAAAAAAGAAAAACGTCCAGCTTTTGCTGCCACAGCAAAGGTGCCAGCGGGGAAAAGTAATGCTGGTTCTCACTGCCTCCTGGAACCCTATCAAATGCCCCAGACAATTTGGCCCTCTCTGCTTTCCTGCGGACTCTATCCTCAAAAGCACCTGTTTTCGCTTTCGGCAACCTCCGGAGCAAAAAAGACAAACGTCCAGCTTTTGCTGCCACAGCAAAGGTGCCAGCGGGGAAAAGCAATGCTGGTTCTCACTGCCTCCTGGAACCTCTTCAAATGCCACAGACAATTTGGCCCTCTCTGCTTTCCTGCGGACTCCATCCTCAAAAGAACCTGTTTTCGCTTTCGGCAACCTCCGGAGCAAAAAAGACAAACGTCCAGCTTTTGCTGCCACAGCAAAGGTGCCAGCGGGGAAAAGTAATGCTGGTTCTCACTGCCTCCTGGAACCCTTTCAAATGCCCCAGACAATTTGGCCCTCTCTGCTTTCCTGCGGACTCCATCCTCAAAAGCACCTGTTTTCAATTTCGGCAACCTCCGGAGCAAAAAAACAAACGTCCAGGTTTTGCTGCCACAGCAAAGGTGCCAGCGGAGAAAAGTGATGCGGTTTCTCATTGCCTCCTGGAACCTCTTCAAATGCCACAAACAATTTGGCCCTCTCTGCTTTCCTGCGGACTCCATCCTCAAAAGCACCTGTTTTCGCTTTCGGCAACCTCCGGAGCAAAAAAGACAAACGTCCAGGTTTTGCTGCCACAGCAAAGGTGCCAGCGGGGAAAAGTAATGCTGGTTCTCACTGCCTCCTGGAACCCTTTCAAATGCCCCAGACAATTTGGCCCTCTCTGCTTTCCTGCGGACTCCATCCTCAAAAGCACCTTTTTTCGCTTTCGGCAACCTCCGGAGCAAGGAAGACCAACGTCCAGCTTTTGCTGCCACAGCAAAGGTGCCAGCGGGGAAAAGTAATGCTGGTTCTCACTGCCTCCTGGAACCTCTTCAAATGCCACAGACAATTTGGCACTCTCTGCTTTCCTGCGGACTCCATCCTCAAAAGCACCTGTTTTCGCTTTTGGAAACCTCAGGAGCAAAAAAGACAAACGTCCAGCTTTTGCTGCCACAGCAAAGGTGCCAGCGGGGAAAAGTAATGCTGGTTCTCACTGCCTCCTGGAACCTCTTCAAATGCCACAGACAATTTGGCACTCTCTGCTTTCCTGCGGACTCCATCCTCAAAAGCACCTGTTTTCGCTTTCGGCAGCCTCCGGAGCAAAGAAGACAAACGTCCAGCTTTTGCTGCCACAGCAAAGGTGCCAGCGGGGAAAAGTAATGCTGGTTCTCACTGCCTCCTGGAACCTCTTCAAATGCCACAGACAATTTGGCCCTCTCTGCTTTCCTGCGGACTCCATCCTCAAAAGCACCTGTTTTCGCTTTCGGCAGCCTCCGGAGCAAAAAAGACAAACGTCCAGCTTTTGCTGCCACAGCAAAGGCGCCAGCGGGGAAAAGTAATGCTGGTTCTCACTGCCTCCTGGAACCCTTTCAAATGCCACAGACAATTTGGCCCTCTCTGCTTTCCTGCGGACTCCATCCTCAAAAGCACCTTTTTTCGCTTTCGGCAACCTCCGGAGCAAAGAAGACAAACGTCCAGCTTTTGCTGCCACAGCAAAGGTGCCAGAGGGGAAAAGTAATGCTGGTTCTCACTGCCTCCTGGAACCTCTTCAAATGCCACAGACAATTTGGCACTCTCTGCTTTCCTGCGGACTCCATCCTCAAAAGCACCTGTTTTCGCTTTTGGAAACCTCAGGAGCAAAAAAGAAAAACGTCCAGCTTTTGCTGCCACAGCAAAGGTGCCAGCGGGGAAAAGTAATGCTGGTTCTCACTGCCTCCTGGAACCTCTTCAAATGCCCCAGACAATTTGGCCCTCTCTGCTTTCCTGCGGACTCCATCCTCAAAAGCACCTGTTTTTGCTTTCGGCAGCCTCCGGAGCAAAAAAGACAAACGTCCAGCTTTTGCTGCCACAGCAAAGGTGCCAGCGGGGAAAAGTAATGCTGGTTCTCACTGCCTCCTGGAACCCTTTCAAATGCCCTAGACAATTTGGCCCTCTCTGCTTTCCTGCGGACTCCATCCTCAAAAGCACCTGTTTTCGCTTTTGGAAACCTCAGGAGCAAAAAAGACAAACGTCCAGCTTTTGCTGCCACAGCAAAGGTGCCAGCGGGGAAAAGTAATGCTGGTTCTCACTGCCTCCTGGAACCCCATCAAATGCCACAGACAATTTGGCCCTCTCTGCTTTCCTGCAAACTCCATCCTCAAAAGCACCTGTTTTCGCTTTCGGCAGCCTCCGGAGCAAAGAAGAGAATTGTCCAGCTTTTGCTGCCACAGCAAAGGTGCCAGCGGGGAAAAGTAATGCTGGTTCTCACTGCCTCCTGGAACCCCATCAAATGCCACAGAAAATTTGGCCCTCTCTGCTTTCCTGCGGACTCCATCCTCAAAAGCACCTGTTTTCGCTTTCGGCAACCTCCGGAGTAAAAAAGACAAACGTCCAGGATTTGCTGCCACAGCAAAGGTGCCAGCGGGGAAAAGTAATGCTGGTTCTCACTGCCTCCTGGAACCTCTTCAAATGTCACAGACAATTTGGCCCTCTCTGCTTTCCTGCGGACTCCATCCTCAAAAGCACCTGTTTTCGCTTTCGGCAGCCTCTGGAGCAAAAAAGACAAACGTCCAGGTTTTGCTGCCACAGCAAAGGTGCCAGCGGGGAAAAGTAATGCTGGTTCTCACTGCCTCCTGGAACCTCTTCAAATGCCCCAGACAATTTGGCCCTCTCTGCTTTCCTGCGGACTCCATCCTCAAAAGCACCTGTTTTCGCTTTTGGAAACCTCAGGAGCAAAAAAGACAAACGTCCAGCTTTTGCTGCCACAGCAAAGGTGCCAGCGGGGAAAAGTAATGCTGGTTCTCACTGCCTCCTGGAACCCGTTCAAATTCCCCAGACAATTTGGCCCTCTCTGCTTTCCTGCGGACTCCATCCTCAAAAGCACCTGTTTTCGCTTTCGGCAACCTCCGGAGTAAAAAAGACCAACGTCCAGCTTTTGCTGCCACAGCAAAGGTGCCAGCGGGGAAAAGTAATGCTGGTTCTCACTGCCTCCTGGAACCCTTTCAAATGCCATAGACAATTTGGCCCTCTCTGCTTTCCTGCGGACTCCATCCTCAAAAGCACCTGTTTTCGCTTTCGGCAACCTCACGAGCAAAAAAGACAAACGTCCAGGTTTTGCTGCCACAGCAAAGGTGCCAGCGGGGAAAAGTAATGCTGGTCCTCACTGCCTCCTGGAACCCTTTCAAATGCCACAGACAATTTGGCCCTCTCTGCTTTCCTGCGGACTCCATCCTCAAAAGCACCTTTTTTCGCTTTCGGCAACCTCCGGAGCAAAGAAGACAAACGTCCAGCTTTTGCTGCCACAGCAAAGGTGCCAGAGGGGAAAAGTAATGCTGGTTCTCACTGCCTCCTGGAACCTCTTCAAATGCCACAGACAATTTGGCACTCTCTGCTTTCCTGCGGACTCCATCCTCAAAAGCACCTGTTTTCGCTTTTGGAAACCTCAGGAGCAAAAAAGAAAAACGTCCAGCTTTTGCTGCCACAGCAAAGGTGCCAGCGGGGAAAAGTAATGCTGGTTCTCACTGCCTCCTGGAACCTCTTCAAATGCCCCAGACAATTTGGCCCTCTCTGCTTTCCTGCGGACTCCATCCTCAAAAGCACCTGTTTTTGCTTTCGGCAGCCTCCGGAGCAAAAAAGACAAACGTCCAGCTTTTGCTGCCACAGCAAAGGTGCCAGCGGGGAAAAGTAATGCTGGTTCTCACTGCCTCCTGGAACCCTTTCAAATGCCCTAGACAATTTGGCCCTCTCTGCTTTCCTGCGGACTCCATCCTCAAAAGCACCTGTTTTCGCTTTTGGAAACCTCAGGAGCAAAAAAGACAAACGTCCAGCTTTTGCTGCCACAGCAAAGGTGCCAGCGGGGAAAAGTAATGCTGGTTCTCACTGCCTCCTGGAACCCCATCAAATGCCACAGACAATTTGGCCCTCTCTGCTTTCCTGCAAACTCCATCCTCAAAAGCACCTGTTTTCGCTTTCGGCAGCCTCCGGAGCAAAGAAGAGAATTGTCCAGCTTTTGCTGCCACAGCAAAGGTGCCAGCGGGGAAAAGTAATGCTGGTTCTCACTGCCTCCTGGAACCCCATCAAATGCCACAGAAAATTTGGCCCTCTCTGCTTTCCTGCGGACTCCATCCTCAAAAGCACCTGTTTTCGCTTTCGGCAACCTCCGGAGTAAAAAAGACAAACGTCCAGGATTTGCTGCCACAGCAAAGGTGCCAGCGGGGAAAAGTAATGCTGGTTCTCACTGCCTCCTGGAACCTCTTCAAATGTCACAGACAATTTGGCCCTCTCTGCTTTCCTGCGGACTCCATCCTCAAAAGCACCTGTTTTCGCTTTCGGCAGCCTCTGGAGCAAAAAAGACAAACGTCCAGGTTTTGCTGCCACAGCAAAGGTGCCAGCGGGGAAAAGTAATGCTGGTTCTCACTGCCTCCTGGAACCTCTTCAAATGCCCCAGACAATTTGGCCCTCTCTGCTTTCCTGCGGACTCCATCCTCAAAAGCACCTGTTTTCGCTTTTGGAAACCTCAGGAGCAAAAAAGACAAACGTCCAGCTTTTGCTGCCACAGCAAAGGTGCCAGCGGGGAAAAGTAATGCTGGTTCTCACTGCCTCCTGGAACCCGTTCAAATTCCCCAGACAATTTGGCCCTCTCTGCTTTCCTGCGGACTCCATCCTCAAAAGCACCTGTTTTCGCTTTCGGCAACCTCCGGAGTAAAAAAGACCAACGTCCAGCTTTTGCTGCCACAGCAAAGGTGCCAGCGGGGAAAAGTAATGCTGGTTCTCACTGCCTCCTGGAACCCTTTCAAATGCCATAGACAATTTGGCCCTCTCTGCTTTCCTGCGGACTCCATCCTCAAAAGCACCTGTTTTCGCTTTCGGCAACCTCACGAGCAAAAAAGACAAACGTCCAGGTTTTGCTGCCACAGCAAAGGTGCCAGCGGGGAAAAGTAATGCTGGTCCTCACTGCCTCCTGGAACCCTTTCAAATGCCACAGACAATTTGGCCCTCTCTGCTTTCCTGCGGACTCCATCCTCAAAAGCACCTTTTTTCGCTTTCGGCAACCTCCGGAGCAAAGAAGACAAACGTCCAGCTTTTGCTGCCACAGCAAAGGTGCCAGAGGGGAAAAGTAATGCTGGTTCTCACTGCCTCCTGGAACCTCTTCAAATGCCACAGACAATTTGGCACTCTCTGCTTTCCTGCGGACTCCATCCTCAAAAGCACCTGTTTTCGCTTTTGGAAACCTCAGGAGCAAAAAAGAAAAACGTCCAGCTTTTGCTGCCACAGCAAAGGTGCCAGCGGGGAAAAGTAATGCTGGTTCTCACTGCCTCCTGGAACCTCTTCAAATGCCCCAGACAATTTGGCCCTCTCTGCTTTCCTGCGGACTCCATCCTCAAAAGCACCTGTTTTTGCTTTCGGCAGCCTCCGGAGCAAAAAAGACAAACGTCCAGCTTTTGCTGCCACAGCAAAGGTGCCAGCGGGGAAAAGTAATGCTGGTTCTCACTGCCTCCTGGAACCCTTTCAAATGCCCTAGACAATTTGGCCCTCTCTGCTTTCCTGCGGACTCCATCCTCAAAAGCACCTGTTTTCGCTTTTGGAAACCTCAGGAGCAAAAAAGACAAACGTCCAGCTTTTGCTGCCACAGCAAAGGTGCCAGCGGGGAAAAGTAATGCTGGTTCTCACTGCCTCCTGGAACCCCATCAAATGCCACAGACAATTTGGCCCTCTCTGCTTTCCTGCAAACTCCATCCTCAAAAGCACCTGTTTTCGCTTTCGGCAGCCTCCGGAGCAAAGAAGAGAATTGTCCAGCTTTTGCTGCCACAGCAAAGGTGCCAGCGGGGAAAAGTAATGCTGGTTCTCACTGCCTCCTGGAACCCCATCAAATGCCACAGAAAATTTGGCCCTCTCTGCTTTCCTGCGGACTCCATCCTCAAAAGCACCTGTTTTCGCTTTCGGCAACCTCCGGAGTAAAAAAGACAAACGTCCAGGATTTGCTGCCACAGCAAAGGTGCCAGCGGGGAAAAGTAATGCTGGTTCTCACTGCCTCCTGGAACCTCTTCAAATGTCACAGACAATTTGGCCCTCTCTGCTTTCCTGCGGACTCCATCCTCAAAAGCACCTGTTTTCGCTTTCGGCAGCCTCTGGAGCAAAAAAGACAAACGTCCAGGTTTTGCTGCCACAGCAAAGGTGCCAGCGGGGAAAAGTAATGCTGGTTCTCACTGCCTCCTGGAACCTCTTCAAATGCCCCAGACAATTTGGCCCTCTCTGCTTTCCTGCGGACTCCATCCTCAAAAGCACCTGTTTTCGCTTTTGGAAACCTCAGGAGCAAAAAAGACAAACGTCCAGCTTTTGCTGCCACAGCAAAGGTGCCAGCGGGGAAAAGTAATGCTGGTTCTCACTGCCTCCTGGAACCCGTTCAAATTCCCCAGACAATTTGGCCCTCTCTGCTTTCCTGCGGACTCCATCCTCAAAAGCACCTGTTTTCGCTTTCGGCAACCTCCGGAGTAAAAAAGACCAACGTCCAGCTTTTGCTGCCACAGCAAAGGTGCCAGCGGGGAAAAGTAATGCTGGTTCTCACTGCCTCCTGGAACCCTTTCAAATGCCATAGACAATTTGGCCCTCTCTGCTTTCCTGCGGACTCCATCCTCAAAAGCACCTGTTTTCGCTTTCGGCAGCCTCCGGAGCAAAAAAGACAAACGTCCAGGTTTTGCTGCCACAGCAAAGGTGCCAGCGGGGAAAAGTAATGCTGGTTCTCACTGCCCCCTGGAACCCTTTCAAATGCCACAGACAATTTGGCCCTCTCTGCTTTCCTGCGGACTCCATCCTCAAAAGCACCTGTTTTCGCTTTCGGCAGCCTCCGGAGCAAAAAAGACAAACGTCCAGCTTTTGCTGCCACAGCAAAGGTGCCAGCGGGGAAAAGTAATGCTGGTTCTCACTGCCTCCTGGAACCCTTTCAAATGCCCCAGTCAATTTGGCCCTCTCTGCTTTCCTGCGGACTCTATCCTCAAAAGCACCTGTTTTCGCTTTCGGCAACCTCCGGAGCAAAAAAGACAAACGTCCAGCTTTTGCTGCCACAGCAAAGGTGCCAGCGGGGAAAAGTAATGTTGGTTCTCACTGCCTCCTGGAACCTCTTCAAATACCACAGACAATTTAGCACTCTCTGCTTTCCTGCGGACTCCATCCTCAAAAGCACCTGTTTTCGCTTTTGGAAACCTCAGGAGCAAAAAAGAAAAACTTCCAGCTTTTGCTGCCAAAGCAAAGGTGCCAGCGGGGAAAAGTAATGCTGGTTCTCACTGCCTCCTGGAACCCTATCAAATGCCCCAGACAATTTGGCCCTCTCTGCTTTCCTGCGGACTCCATCCTCAAAAGCACCTGTTTTCAATTTCGTCAACCTCCGGAGCAAAAAAGACAAACGTCCAGGTTTTGCTGCCACAGCAAAGGTGCCAGCGGAGAAAAGTGATGCTGGTCCTCATTGCCTCCTGGAACCTCTTCAAATGCCACAAACAATTTGGCCCTCTCTGCTTTCCTGCGGACTCCATCCTCAAAAGCACCTGTTTTCGCTTTCGGCAACCTCCGGAGCAAAAAAGACAAACGTCCAGATTTTGCTGCCACAGCAAAGGTGCCAGCGGGGAAAAGTAATGCTGGTTCTCACTGCCTCCTGGAACCTCTTCAAATGCCACAGACAATTTGGCCCTCTCTGCTTTCCTGCGGACTCCATCCTCAAAAGCACCTTTTTTCGCTTTCGGCAACCTCCGGAGCAAAGAAGACAAACGTCCAGCTTTTGCTGCCACAGCAAAGGTGCCAGCGGGGAAAAGTAATGCTGGTTCTCACTGCCTCCTGGAACCTCTTCAAATGCCACAGACAATTTGGCCCTCTCTGCTTTCCTGCGGACTCCATCCTCAAAAGCACCTGTTTTTGCTTTTGGAAACCTCAGGAGCAAAAAAGACAAACGTCCAGCTTTTGCTGCCACAGCAAAGGTGCCAGCGGGGAAAAGTAATGCTGGTTCTCACTGCCTCCTGGAACCTCTTCAAATGCCACAGACAATTTGGCCCTCTCTGCTTTCCTGCGGACTCCATCCTCAAAAGCACCTGTTTTCGCTTTTGGCAGCCTCCGGAGCAAAAAAGACAAACGTCCAGCTTTTGCTGCCACAGCAAAGGTGCCAGCGGGGAAAAGTAATGCTGGTTCTCACTGCCTCCTGGGAACCCTTTCAAATGCCCCAGACAATTTGGCCCTCTCTGCTTTCCTGCGGACTCCATCCTCAAAAGCACCTTTTTTCGCTTTCGGCAACCTCCGGAGCAAAGAAGACAAACGTCCAGCTTTTGCTGCCACAGCAAAGGTGCCAGCGGGGAAAAGTAATGCTGGTTCTCACTGCCTCCTGGAACCTCTTCAAATGCCACAGACAATTTGGCACTCTCTGCTTTCCTGCGGACTCCATCCTCAAAAGCACCTGTTTTCGCTTTTGGAAACCTCAGGAGCAAAAAAGAAAAACGTCCAGCTTTTGCTGCCACAGCAAAGGTGCCAGCGGGGAAAAGTAATGCTGGTTCTCACTGCCTCCTGGAACCTCTTCAAATGCCCCAGACAATTTGGCCCTCTCTGCTTTCCTGCGGACTCCATCCTCAAAAGCACCTTTTTTCGCTTTCGGCAGCCTCCGGAGCAAAAAAGACAAACGTCCAGCTTTTGCTGCCACAGCAAAGGTGCCAGCGGGGAAAAGTAATGCTGGTTCTCACTGCCTCCTGGAACCTCTTCAAATACCACAGACAATTTAGCACTCTCTGCTTTCCTGCGGACTCCATCCTCAAAAGCACCTGTTTTCGCTTTTGGAAACCTCAGGAGCAAAAAAGAAAAACGTCCAGCTTTTGCTGCCACAGCAAAGGTGCCAGCGGGGAAAAGTAATGCTGGTTCTCACTGCCTCCTGGAACCCTATCAAATGCCCCAGACAATTTGGCCCTCTCTGCTTTCCTGCGGACTCCATCCTCAAAAGCACCTGTTTTCAATTTCGGCAACCTCCGGAGCAAAAAAGACAAACGTCCAGGTTTTGCTGCCACAGCAAAGGTGCCAGCGGAGAAAAGTGATGCTGGTCCTCATTGCCTCCTGGAACCTCTTCAAATGCCACAAACAATTTGGCCCTCTCTGCTTTCCTGCGGACTCCATCCTCAAAAGCACCTGTTTTCGCTTTCGGCAACCTCCGGAGCAAAAAAGACAAACGTCCAGATTTTGCTGCCACAGCAAAGGCGCCAGCGGGGAAAAGTAATGCTGGTTCTCACTGCCTCCTGGAACCTCTTCAAATGCCACAGACAATTTGGCCCTCTCTGCTTTCCTGCGGACTCCATCCTCAAAAGCACCTTTTTTCGCTTTCGGCAACCTCCGGAGCAAAGAAGACAAACGTCCAGCTTTTGCTGCCACAGCAAAGGTGCCAGCGGGGAAAAGTAATGCTGGTTCTCACTGCCTCCTGGAACCTCTTCAAATGCCACAGACAATTTGGCCCTCTCTGCTTTCCTGCGGACTCCATCCTCAAAAGCACCTGTTTTCGCTTTTGGCAACCTCAGGAGCAAAAAAGACAAACGTCCAGGTTTTGCTGCCACAGCAAAGGTGCCAGCGGGGAAAAGTAATGCTGGTTCTCACTGCCTCCTGGAACCTCTTCAAATGCCACAGACAATTTGGCACTCTCTGCTTTCCTGCGGACTCCATCCTCAAAAGCACCTGTTTTCGCTTTCGGCAGCCTCCGGAGCAAAAAAGACAAACGTCCAGGTTTTGCTGCCACAACAAAGGTTCCAGCGGGGAAAAGTGATGCTGGTCCTCACTGCCTCCTGGAACCTCTTCAAATGCCACAGACAATTTGGCCCTCTCTGCTTTCCTGCGGACTCCATCCTCAAAAGCACCTGTTTTCGCTTTTGGCAGCCTCCGGAGCAAAAAAGACAAACGTCCAGCTTTTGCTGCCACAGCAAAGGTGCCAGCGGGGAAAAGTAATGCTGGTTCTCACTGCCTCCTGGGAACCCTTTCAAATGCCCCAGACAATTTGGCCCTCTCTGCTTTCCTGCGGACTCCATCCTCAAAAGCACCTGTTTTCGCTTTCGGCAACCTCCGGAGCAAAGAAGACAAACGTCCAGCTTTTGCTGCCACAGCAAAGGTGCCAGCGGGGAAAAGTAATGCTGGTTCTCACTGCCTCCTGGAACCTCTTCAAATGCCACAGACAATTTGGCACTCTCTGCTTTCCTGCGGACTCCATCCTCAAAAGCACCTGTTTTCGCTTTTGGAAACCTCAGGAGCAAAAAAGACAAACGTCCAGCTTTTGCTGCCACAGCAAAGGTGCCAGCGGGGAAAAGTAATGCTGGTTCTCACTGCCTCCTGGAACCTCTTCAAATGCCCCAGACAATTTGGCCCTCTCTGCTTTCCTGCGGACTCCATCCTCAAAAGCACCTTTTTTCGCTTTCGGCAGCCTCCGGAGCAAAAAAGACAAACGTCCAGCTTTTGCTGCCACAGCAAAGGTGCCAGCGGGGAAAAGTAATGCTGGTTCTCACTGCCTCCTGGAACCTCTTCAAATGCCACAGACAATTTGGCACTCTCTGCTTTCCTGCGGACTCCATCCTCAAAAGCACCTGTTTTCGCTTTTGGAAACGTCAGGAGCAAAAAAGACAAACGTCCAGCTTTTGCTGCCACAGCAAAGGTGCCAGCGGGGAAAAGTAATGCTGGTTCTCACTGCCTCCTGGAACCCTTTCAAATGCCCCAGACAATTTGGCCCTCTCTGCTTTCCTGCGGACTCCATCCTCAAAAGCACCTGTTTTCGCTTTTGGCAACCTCAGGAGCAAAAAAGACAAACGTCCAGGTTTTGCTGCCACAGCAAAGGTGCCAGCGGGGAAAAGTAATGCTGGTTCTCACTGCCTCCTGGAACCCCATCAAATGCCACAGACAATTTGGCCCTCTCTGCTTTCCTGCGGACTCCATCCTCAAAAGCACCTTTTTTCGCTTTCGGCAACCTCAGGAGCAAAAAAGACAAACGTCCAGCGTTTGCTGCCACAACAAAGGTGCCAGCGGGGAAAAGTAATGCTGGTTCTCACTGCCTCCTGGAACCTCTTCAAATGCCACAGACAATTTGGCCCTCTCTGCTTTCTTGCGGACTCCATCCTCAAAAGCACCTGTTTTCGCTTTCGGCAACCTCCGGTGGTAAAAAGACAAACGTCCAGCTTTTGCTGCCACAGCAAAGGTGCCAGCGGGGAAAAGTAGTGCTGGTTCTCACTGCCTCCTGGAACCCCATCAAATGCCACAGACAATTTGGCCCTCTCTGCTTTCCTGCGGACTCCATCCTCAAAAGCACCTGTTTTCGCTTTCGGCAACCTCCGGAGCAAAAAAGACAAACGTCCAGGTTTTGTTGCCACAACAAAGGTGCCAGCGGGGAAAAGTAATGCTGGTTCTCACTGCCTCCTGGAACCTCTTCAAATGTCACAGACAATTTGGCCCTCTCTGCTTTCCTGCGGACTCCATCCTCAAAAGCACCTGTTTTCGCTTTCGGCAGCCTCTGGAGCAAAAAAGACAAACGTCCAGGTTTTGCTGCCACAGCAAAGGTGCCAGCGGGGAAAAGTAATGCTGGTCTTCATTGCCTCCTGGAACCTCTTCAAATGCCACAGACAATTTGGCCCTCTCTGCTTTCCTGCGGACTCCATCCTCAAAAGCACCTTTTTTCGCTTTCGGCAGCCTCCGGAGCAAAAAAGACAAACGTCCAGATTTTGCTGCCACAGCAAAGGCGCCAGCGGGGAAAAGTAATGCTGGTTCTCACTGTCTCCTGGAACCCTTTCAAATGCCCCAGACAATTTGGCCCTCTCTACTTTCCTGCGGACTCCATCCTCAAAAGCACCTGTTTTCGCTTTCGGCAGCCTCCGGAGCAAAGAAGAGAATTGTCCAGCTTTTGCTGCCACAGCAAAGGTGCCAGCGGGGAAAAGTGATGCTGGTTCTCACTGCCTCCTGGAACCCCATCAAATGCCACAGAAAATTTGGCCCTCTCTGCTTTCCTGCGGACTCCATCCTCAAAAGCACCTGTTTTCGCTTTCGGCAACCTCCGGAGTAAAAAAGACAAACGTCCAGGTTTTGTTGCCACAACAAAGGTGCCAGCGGGGAAAAGTAATGCTGGTTCTCACTGCCTCCTGGAACCTCTTCAAATGTCACAGACAATTTGGCCCTCTCTGCTTTCCTGCGGACTCCATCCTCAAAAGCACCTGTTTTCGCTTTCGGCAGCCTCTGGAGCAAAAAAGACAAACGTCCAGCTTTTGCTGCCACAGCAAAGGTGCCAGCGGGGAAAAGTAATGCTGGTTCTCACTGCCTCCTGGAACCTCTTCAAATGCCACAGAAAATTTGGCACTCTCTGCTTTCCTGCGGACTCCATCCTCAAAAGCACCTGTTTTCGCTTTTGGAAACCTCCGGAGCAAAAAAGACAAACGTCCAGGTTTTGTTGCCACAACAAAGGTGCCAGCGGGGAAAAGTAATGCTGGTTCTCACTGCCTCCTGGAACCCTTTCAAATGCCATAGACAATTTGGCCCTCTCTGCTTTCCTGCGGACTCCATCCTCAAAAGCACCTGTTTTCGCTTTCGGCAGCCTCTGGAGCAAAAAAGACAAACGTCCAGGTTTTGCTGCCACAGCAAAGGTGCCAGCGGGGAAAAGTAATGCTGGTTCTCACTGTTTCCTGGAACCCTTTCAAATGCCACAGACAATTTGGCCCTCTCTGCTTTCCTGCGGACTCCATCCTCAAAAGCACCTGTTTTCGCTTTCGGCAGCCTCCGGAGCAAAAAAGACAAACGTCCAGCTTTTGCTGCCACAGCAAAGGTGCCAGCGGGGAAAAGTAATGCTGGTTCTCACTGCCTCCTGGAACCCTTTCAAATGCCCCAGACAATTTGGCCCTCTCTGCTTTCCTGCGGTCTCTATCCTCAAAAGCACCTGTTTTCGCTTTCGGCAACCTCAGGAGCAAAAAAGACAAACGTCCAGCTTTTGCTGCCACAACAAAGGTGCCAGCGGGGAAAAGTAATGCTGGTTCTCACTGCCTCCTGGAACCTCTTCAAATGCCACAGACAATTTGGCCCTCTCTGCTTTCCTGCGGACTCCATCCTCAAAAGCACCTGTTTTCGCTTTTGGCAACCTCCGGAGCAAAAAAGACAAACGTCCAGCTTTTGCTGCCACAGCAAAGGTGCCAGCGGGGAAAAGTAATGCTGGTTCTCACTGCCTCCTGGAACCTCTTCAAATACCACAGACAATTTAGCACTCTCTGCTTTCCTGCGGACTCCATCCTCAAAAGCACCTGTTTTCGCTTTTGGCAACCTCAGGAGCAAAAAAGACAAACGTCCAGCTTTTGCTGCCACAGCAAAGGTGCCAGCGGGGAAAAGTGATGCTGGTTCTCACTGACTCCTGGAACCCTATCAAATGCCCCAGACAATTTGGCCCTCTCTGCTTTCCTGCGGACTCCATCCTCAAAAGCACCTGTTTTCGCTTTCGGCAACCTCCGGAGCAAAAAAGACAAACGTCCAGGTTTTGCTGCCACAGCAAAGGTGCCAGCGGAGAAAAGTGATGCTGGTCCTCATTCCCTCCTGGAACCTCTTCAAATGCCACAGACAATTTGGCCCTCTCTGCTTTCCTGCGGACTCCATCCTCAAAAGCACCTGTTTTCGCTTTCGGCAACCTCCGGAGCAAAAAAGACAAACGTCCAGCTTTTGCTGCCACAGCAAAGGTGCCAGCGGGGAAAAGTAATGCTGGTTCTCACTGCCTCCTGGAACCTCTTCAAATGCCACAGACAATTTGGAACTCTCTGCTTTCCTGCGGACTCCATCCTCAAAAGCACCTGTTTTCGCTTTTGGAAACCTCAGGAGCAAAAAAGACAAACGTCCAGCTTTTGCTGCCACAGCAAAGGTGCCAGCGGGGAAAAGTGATGCTGGTTCTCACTGCCTCCTGGAACCCCATCAAATGCCACAGACAATTTGGCCCTCTCTGCTTTCCTGCGGACTCCATCCTCAAAAGCACCTGTTTTCGCTTTCGGCAACCTCCGGAGCAAAAAAGACAAACGTCCAGGTTTTGTTGCCACAACAAAGGTGCCAGCGGGGAAAAGTAATGCTGGTTCTCACTGCCTCCTGGAACCTCTTCAAATGTCACAGACAATTTGGCCCTCTCTGCTTTCCTGCGGACTCCATCCTCAAAAGCACCTGTTTTCGCTTTCGGCAGCCTCTGGAGCAAAAAAGACAAACGTCCAGGTTTTGCTGCCACAGCAAAGGCGCCAGCGGGGAAAAGTAATGCTGGTCTTCATTGCCTCCTGGAACCTCTTCAAATGCCACAGACAATTTGGCCCTCTCTGCTTTCCTGCGGACTCCATCCTCAAAAGCACCTGTTTTCGCTTTCGGCAGCCTCCGGAGCAAAGAAGACAAACGTCCACGTTTTGCTGCCACAGCAAAGGAGCCAGCGGGGAAAAGTGATGCTGGTTCTCACTGCCTCCTGGAACCCCATCAAATGCCACAGACAATTTGGCCCTCTCTGCTTTCCTGCGGACTCCATCCTCAAAAGCACCTGTTTTCGCTTTCGGCAACCTCCGGAGCAAAAAAGTCAAACGTCCAAGTTTTGCTGCCACAACAAAAGTGCCAGAGGGGAAAAGTAATGCTGGTTCTCACTGCCTCCTGGAACCCTTTCAAATGCCCCAGACAATTTGGCCCTCTCTGCTTTCCTGCAGACTCCATCCTCAAAAGCACCTGTTTTCGCTTTCGGTATCCTCCGGAGCAAAAAAGACAAACGTCCAGCTTTTGCTGCCACAGCAAAGGTGCCAGCGGGGAAAAGTAATGCTGGTTCTCACTGCCTCCTGGAACCCTTTCAAATGCCCCAGACAATTTGGCCCTCTCTGATTTCCTGCGGACTCCATCCTCAAAAGCACCTGTTTTCGCTTTTGGATATTTCAGGAGCAAAAAAGACAAACGTCCAGCTTTTGCTGCCACAGCAAAGGTGCCAGCGGGGAAAAGTAATGCTGGTTCTCGCTGTCTCCTGGAACCCTTTCAAATGCCCCAGACAATTTGGCCCTCTCTGCTTTCCTGCGGACTCCATCCTCAAAAGCACCTTTTTTCGCTTTCGGCAACCTCAGGAGCAAAAAAGACAAACGTCCAGGTTTTGCTGCCACAGCAAAGGTGCCAGCGGGGAAAAGTGATGCTGGTCCTCACTGCCTCCTGGAACCCTTTCAAATGCCACAGACAATTTGGCCCTCTCTGCTTTCCTGCGGACTCCATCCTCAAAAGCACCTGTTTTCGCTTTCGGCAACCTCCGGAGCAAAAAAGACAAACGTCCAGCTTTTGCTGCCACAGCAAAGGTGCCAGCGGGGAAAAGTGATGCTGGTCCTCACTGCCTCCTGGAACCTCTTCAAATGCCACAGACAATTTGGCCCTCTCTGCTTTCCTGCGGACTCCATCCTCAAACGCACCTGTTTTCGCTTTCGGCAGCCTCCGGAGCAAAAAAGACAAACGTCCAGCTTTTGCTGCCACAGCAAAGGTGCCAGCGGGGAAAAGTAATGCTGGTCCTCACTGCTTCCTGGAACCCTTTCAAATGCCACAGACAATTTGGCCCTCTCTGCTTTCCTGCGGACTCCATCCTCAAAAGCACCTGTTTTCGCTTTCGGCAGCCTCCGGAGCAAAAAAG
The DNA here is from genome assembly GCF_965231255.1 of Vanellus vanellus. Classification (NCBI taxonomy): domain Eukaryota; kingdom Metazoa; phylum Chordata; class Aves; order Charadriiformes; family Charadriidae; genus Vanellus; species Vanellus vanellus. Next base: position 98,057 of record NW_028127372.1, read on the forward strand.
ACAAACGTCCAGGTTTTGCTGCCACAGCAAAGGTGCCAGCGGGGAAAAGTGATGCTGGTCCTCACTGCCTCCTGGAACCCTTTCAAATGCCCCAGACAATTTGGCCCTCTCTGCTTTCCTGCGGACTCCATCCTCAAAAGCACCTGTTTTCGCTTTCGGCAACCTCCGGAGCAAAAAAGAAAAACGTCCAGGTTTTGCTGCCACAGCAAAGGTGCCAGCGGGGAAAAGTAATGTTGGTTCTCACTGCCTCCTGGAACCTCTTCAAATGCCACAGACAATTTGGCCCTCTCTGCTTTCCTGCGGACTCCATCCTCAAAAGCACCTGTTTTCGCTTTCGGCAGCCTCCGGAGGAAAGAAGACAAACGTCCAGCTTTTGCTGCCACAGCAAATGTGCCAGCGGGGAAAAGTAATGCTGGTTCTAACTGTCTCCTGGAATCCTTTCAAATGCCCCAGACAATTTGGCCCTCTCTGCTTTCCTGCGGACTACATCCTCAAAAGCACCTGTTTTCGCTTTCGGCAACCTCCGGAGCAAAAAAGACAAACGTCCAGCTTTTGCTGCCACAGCAAAGGTGCCAGCGGGGAAAAGTAATGCTGGTTCTCACTGCCTCCTGGAACCCTTTCAAATGCCCCAGACAATTTGGCCCTCTCTGCTTTCCTGCGGACTCCATCCTCAAAAGCACCTGTTTTCGCTTTCGGCGCCCTCCGTTGGTAAAAAGACAAACGTCCAGCTTTTGCTGCCACAGCAAAGGTGCCAGCGGGGAAAAGTAATGCTGGTTCTCACTGCCTCCTGGAACCCTTTCAAATGCCCCAGACAATTTGGCACTCTCTGCTTTCCTGCGGACTCCATCCTCAAAAGCAACTGTTTTCACTTTCGGCGCCCTCCGGTGGTAAAAAGAGAAACGTCCAGCTTTTGCTGTCACAGCAAAGGTGCCAGCGGGGAAAAGTGATGCTGGTCCTCACTGCCTCCTGGAACCCTTTCAAATGCCCCAGACGAATTGGCCCTCTCTGCTTTCCTGCGGACTCCATCCTCAAAAGCACCTGTTTTCGCTTTCGGCAACCTCCGGAGCAAAAAAGACAAACGTCCAGCTTTTGCTGCCACAGCAAAGGTGCCAGCGGGGAAAAGTAATGCTGGTTCTCACTGCCTCCTGGAACCTCTTCAAATGCCACAGACAATTTGGCACTCTCTGCTTTCCTACGGACTCCATCCTCAAAAGCACCTGTTTTCGCTTTCGGTAACCTCCGGAGCAAAGAAGACAAACGTCCAGCTTTTGCTGCCACAGCAAAGGTGCCAGCGGGGAAAAGTAATGTTGGTTCTCACTGCCTCCTGGAACTTCTTCAAATGTCACAGACAATTTGGCCCTCTCTGCTTTCCTGCGGACTCCATCCTCAAAAGCACCTGTTTTCGCTTTCGGCAACCTCAGGAGCAAAAAAGACAAACGTCCAGCTTTTGCTGCCACAGCAAAGGCGCCAGCGGGGAAAAGTAATGCTGGTTCTCACTGTCTCCTGGAACCCTTTCAAATGCCCCAGACAATTTGGCCCTCTCTGCTTTCCTGCGGACTCCATCCTCAAAAGCACCTGTTTTCGTTTTCGGCAGCCTCCGGAGCAAAGAAGACAAACGTCCACGTTCTGCTGCCACAGCAAAGGTGCCAGCGGGGAAAAGTAATGCTGGTTCTCACTGCCTCCTGGAACCCTTTCAAATGCCCCAGACAATTTGGCCCTCTCTGCTTTCCTGCGGACTCCATCCTCAAAAGCACCTGTTTTCGCTTTCGGCAGCCTCCGGAGCAAAAAAGACAAACGTCCAGCTTTTGCTGCCACAGCAAAGGTGCCAGCGGGGAAAAGTGATGCTGGTCCTCACTGCCTCCTGGAACCCTTTCAAATGCCCCAGACAATTTGGCCCTCTCTGCTTTCCTGCGGACTCCATCCTCAAAAGCACCTGTTTTCGTTTTCGGCAGCCTCCGGAGCAAAGAAGACAAACGTCCACGTTCTGCTGCCACAGCAAAGGTGCCAGCGGGGAAAAGTAATGCTGGTTCTCACTGCCTCCTGGAACCCTTTCAAATGCCCCAGACAATTTGGCCCTCTCTGCTTTCCTGCGGACTCCATCCTCAAAAGCACCTGTTTTCGCTTTCGGCAGCCTCCGGAGCAAAAAAGACAAACGTCCAGCTTTTGCTGCCACAGCAAAGGTGCCAGCGGGGAAAAGTGATGCTGGTCCTCACTGCCTCCTGGAACCCTTTCAAATGCCCCAGACAATTTGGCCCTCTCTGCTTTCCTGCGGACTCCATCCTCAAAAGCACCTGTTTTCGCTTTCGGCGCCCTCCGGTGGTAAAAAGAGAAACGTCCAGCTTTTGCTGCCACAGCAAAGGTGCCAGCGGGGAAAAGTAATGCTGGTTCTCACTGTCTCCTGGAACCCTTTCAAATGCCCCAGACAATTTGGCCCTCTCTGCTTTCCTGCGGACTCCATCCTCAAAAGCACCTTTTTTCGCTTTCGGCAACCTCCGGAGCAAAAAAGACAAACGTCCAGGTTTTGCTGCCACAGCAAAGGTGCCAGCGGGGAAAAGTAATGCTGGTTCTCACTGCCTCCTGGAACCTCTTCAAATGCCACAGACAATTTGGCCCTCTCTGCTTTCCTGCGGACTCCATCCTCAAAAGCACCTGTTTTCGCTTTCGGCAGCCTCAGGAGCAAAAAAGACAAACGTCCAGCTTTTGCTGCCACAGCAAAGGTGCCAGCGGGGAAAAGTAATGCTGGTTCTCACTGCCTCCTGGAACTTCTTCAAATGCCCCAGACAATTTGGCCCTCTCTGCTTTCCTGCGGACTCCATCCTCAAAAGCACCTGTTTTCGCTTTCGGCAGCCTCCGGAGCAAAAAAGACAAACGTCCAGGTTTTGCTGCCACAACAAAGGTGCCAGCGGGGAAAAGTAATGCTGGTTCTCACTGCCTCCTGGAACCTCTTCAAATGCCCCAGACAATTTGGCACTCTCTGCTTTCCTGCGGACTCCATCCTCAAAAGCACCTGTTTTCGCTTTTGGAAACCTCAGGAGCAAAAAAGACAAACGTCCAGCTTTTGCTGCCACAGCAAAGGTGCCAGCGGGGAAAAGTAATGCTGGTTCTCACTGCCTCCTGGAACCCTTTCAAATGCCCCAGACAATTTGGCCCTCTCTGCTTTCCTGCGGACTCCATCCTCAAAAGCACCTGTTTTCGCTTTCGGCGCCCTCCGTTGGTAAAAAGACAAACGTCCAGCTTTTGCTGCCACAGCAAAGGTGCCAGCGGGGAAAAGTAATGCTGGTTCTCACTGTCTCCTGGAACCCTTTCAAATGCCACAGACAATTTGGCCCTCTCTGCTTTCCTGCGGACTCCATCCTCAAAAGCACCTGTTTTCGCTTTCGGCAGCCTCCGGAGCAAAAAAGACAAACGTCCAGCTTTTGCTGCCACAGCAAAGGTGCCAGCGGGGAAAAGTGATGCTGGTCCTCACTGCCTCCTGGAACCCTTTCAAATGCCACAGACAATTTGGCCCTCTCTGCTTTCCTGCGGACTCCATCCTCAAAAGCACCTGTTTTCGCTTTCGGCAACCTCCGAAGCAAAAAAGACAAACGTCCAGCTTTTGCTGCCACAGCAAAGGTGCCAGCGGGAAAAGTGATGCTGGTCCTCATTGCCTCCTGGAACTTCTTCAAATGCCACAGACAATTTGGCCCTCTCTGCTTTCCTGCGGACTCCATCCTCAAAAGCACCTGTTTTCATTTTCGGCAACCTCAGGAGCAAAAAAGACAAACGTCCAGCTTTTGCTGCCACAGCAAAGGTGCCAGCGGGGAAAAGTAATGCTGGTTCTCACTGCCTCCTGGAACCCTTTCAAATGCCCCAGACAATTTGGCCCTCTCTGCTTTCCTGCGGACTCCATCCTCAAAAGCACCTGTTTTCGCTTTCGTCGCCCTCCGGTGGTAAAAAGACAAACGTCCAGCTTTTGCTGCCACAGCAAAGGTGCCACCGGGGAAAAGTAATGCTGGTTCTCACTGTCTCCTGGAACCCTTTCAAATGCCCCAGACAATTTGGCCCTCTCTGCTTTCCTGCGGACTCCATCCTCAAAAGCGCCTGTTTTCGCTTCCGGCAGCCTCCAGAGCAAAAAAGACAAACGTCCAGCTTTTGCTGCCACAGCAAAGGTGCCAGCGGGGAAAAGTGATGCTGGTCCTCACTGCCTCCTGGAACCCTTTCAAATGCCCCAGACGAATTGGCCCTCTCTGCTTTCCTGCGGACTCCATCCTCAAAAGACCCTGTTTTCGCTTTCGGCAACCTCCGGAGCAAAAAAGACAAACGTCCAGCTTTTGCTGCCACAGCAAAGGTGCCAGCGGGGAAAAGTAATGCTGGTTCTCACTGCCTCCTGGAACCTCTTCAAATGCCACAGACAATTTGGCACTCTCTGCTTTCCTGCGGACTCCATCCTCAAAAGCACCTGTTTTCGCTTTCGGGAACCTCCGGACCAAAGAAGACAAACGTCCACGTTTTGCTGCCACAGCAAAGGTGCCAGCGGGGAAAAGTAATGCTGGTTCTCACTGCCTCCTGGAACCCTTTCAAATGCCACAGACAATTTGGCCCTCTCTGCTTTCCTGCGGACTCCATCCTCAAAAGCACCTGTTTTCGCTTTCGGCAGCCTCCGGAGCAAAGAAGACAAACGTCCACGTTCTGCTGCCACAGCAAAGGTGCCAGCGGGGAAAAGTAATGCTGGTTCTCACTGCCTCCTGGAACCCTTTCAAATGCCCCAGACAATTTGGCCCTCTCTGCTTTCCTGCGGACTCCATCCTCAAAAGCACCTGTTTTCGCTTTCGGCAACCTCCGGAGCAAAAAAGACAAACGTCCAGGTTTTGCTGCCACAGCAAAGGTGCCAGCGGGGAAAAGTGATGCTGGTCCTCACTGCCTCCTGGAACCTCTTCAAATGCCCCAGACAAATTGGCCCTCTCTGCTTTCCTGCGGACTCCATCCTCAAAAGCACCTGTTTTCGCTTTCGGCAGCCTCCGGAGGAAAAAAGACAAACGTCCAGCTTTTGCTGCCACAGCAAAGGTGCCAGCGGGGAAAAGTGATGCTGGTCCTCACTGCCTCCTGGAACCCTTTCAAATGCCCCAGACAATTTGGCCCTCTCTGCTTTCCTGCGGACTCCATCCTCAAAAGCACCTGTTTTCGCTTTCGGCGCCCTCCGGTGGTAAAAAGACAAACGTCCAGCTTTTGCTGCCACAGCAAAGGTGCCAGCGGGGAAAAGTAATGCTGGTTCTCACTGTCTCCTGGAACCCTTTCAAATGCCACAGACAATTTGGCCCTCTCTGCTTTCCTGCGGACTACATCCTCAAAAGCACCTGTTTTCGCTTTCGGCAACCTCAGGAGCAAAAAAGACAAACGTCCAGCTTTTGCTGCCACAGCAAAGGTGCCAGCGGGGAAAAGTAATGCTGGTTCTCACTGCCTCCTGGAACCTCTTCAAATGCCCCAGACAATTTGGCCCTCTCTGCTTTCCTGCAAACTCCATCCTCAAAAGCACCTGTTTTCGCTTTCGGCAGCCTCCGGAGCAAAAAAGACAAACGTCCAGCTTTTGCTGCCACAGCAAAGGTGCCAGCGGGGAAAAGTAATGCTGGTTCTCACTGCCTCCTGGAACTTCTTCAAATGTCACAGACAATTTGGCACTCTCTGCTTTCCTGCGGACTCCATCCTCAAAAGCACCTGTTTTCGCTTTCGGCAACCTCCGGAGCAAAAAAGACAAACGTCCAGCTTTTGCTGCCACAGCAAAGGCGCCAGCGGGGAAAAGTAATGCTGGTTCTCACTGTCTCCTGGAACCCTTTCAAATGCCCCAGACAATTTGGCCCTCTCTGCTTTCCTGCGGACTCCATCCTCAAAAGCACCTGTTTTCGCTTTCGGCAGCCTCCGGAGCAAAAAAGACAAACGTCCAGGTTTTGCTGCCACAACAAAGGTGCCAGCGGGGAAAAGTAATGCTGGTCCTCACTGTCTCCTGGAACCTCTTCAAATGCCACAGACAATTTGGCACTCTCTGCTTTCCTGCGGACTCCATCCTCAAAAGCACCTGTTTTCGCTTTTGGAAACCTCAGGAGCAAAAAAGACAAACGTCCAGCTTTTGCTGCCACAGCAAAGGTGCCAGCGGGGAAAAGTAATGCTGGTTCTCACTGTCTCCTGGAACCCTTTCAAATGCCACAGACAATTTGGCCCTCTCTGCTTTCCTGCGGACTCCATCCTCAAAAGCACCTGTTTTCGCTTTCGGCAACCTCCGGAGCAAAAAAGACAAACATCCAGCTTTTGCTGCCACAGCAAAGGTGCCAGCGCGGAAAAGTAATGCTGGTTCTCACTGCCTCCTGGAACCTCTTCAAATGCCACAGACAATTTGGCCCTCTCTGCTTTTCTGCGGACTCCATCCTCAAAAGCACCTGTTTTCGCTTTCGGCAACCTCCGGAGCAAAAAAGACAAACGTCCAGCTTTTGCTGCCACAGCAAAGGTGCCAGCGGGGAAAAGTGATGCTGGTTCTCACTGCCTCCTGGAACCCCATCAAATGCCATAGACAATTTGGCCCTCTCTGCTTTCCTGCGGACTCCATCCTCAAAAGCACCTGTTTTCGCTTTCGACAACCTCAGGAACAAAAAAGACAAACGTCCAGGTTTTGCTGCCACAGCAAAGGTGCCAGCGGGGAAAAGTAATGCTGGTTCTCACTGCCTCCTGGAACCCTTTCAAATTCCCCAGACAATTTGGCCCTCTCTGCTTTCCTGCGGACTCCATCCTCAAAAGCACCTTTTTTCGCTTTCGGCAGCCTCCGGAGCAAAAAAGACAAACGTCCAGCTTTTGCTGCCACAGCAAAGGTGCCAGCGGGGAAAAGTGATGCTGGTCCTCACTGCCTCCTGGAACCCCTTCAAATGCCACAGACAATTTGGCCCTCTCTGCTTTCCTGCGGACTCCATCCTCAAAAGCACCTGTTTTCGCTTTCGGCAACCTCCGGAGCAAAAAAGACAAACGTCCAGCTTTTGCTGCCACAGCAAAGGTGCCAGCGGGGAAAAGTAATGCTGGTTCTCACTGCCTCCTGGAACCCTTTCAAATGCCCCAGACAATTTGGCCCTCTCTGCTTTCCTGCGGACTCCATCCTCAAAAGAACCTGTTTTCGCTTTCGGCAACCTCCGGAGCAAAAAAGACAAACGTCCAGCTTTTGCTGCCACAGCAAAGGTGCCAGCGGGGAAAAGTGATGCTGGTCCTCATTGCCTCCTGGAACCTCTTCAAATGCCACAGACAATTTGGCCCTCTCTGCTTTCCTGCGGACTCCATCCTCAAAAGCACCTGTTTTCGCTTTCGGCAACCTCCGGAGCAAAGAAGACAAACGTCCACGTTTTGCTGCCACAGCAAAGGTGCCAGCGGGGAAAAGTGATGCTGGTTCTCAGTGCCTCCTGGAACCTCTTCAAATGCCACAGACAATTTGGCCCTCTCTGCTTTCCTGCGGACTCCATCCTCAAAAGCACCTGTTTTCGCTTTCGGCAACCTCCGGAGCAAAGAAGACAAACGTCCACGTTTTGCTGCCACAGCAAAGGTGCCAGCGGGGAAAAGTGATGCTGGTTCTCACTGCCTCCTGGAACCCCATCAAATGCCACAGACAATTTGGCC